>NC_066570.1:8738414-8745914 GCF_024679095.1 Eriocheir sinensis
CTTTTCTAACTCCCTTTTCTAACTCCCTTTTCTAACTCCCTTTTCTAACTCCCTTTTTTTTCTGTCCTCCCTTTTCTAACTCCCTTTTTTTCTGTCCTCCCTTTTCTAACTCCCTTTTTTTTCTGTCCTCCCTTTTCTAACTCCCTTTTCTAACTCCCTTTTCTAACTCCCTTTTCTAACTCCCTTTTTTTTCTGTCCTCCCTTTTCTAACTCCCTTTTCTGTCCTCCCTTTTCTAACTCACTTTTCTAACTCACTATTCTAACTCCCTTTTCTAACTCCCTTTTTTTCTGTCCTACCTTTTCTAACTCCCTTTTCTAACTCCCTTTTCTAACTCCCTTTTCTAACTCCCTTTTCTAACTCCCTTTTCTAACTCCCTTTTCTAACTCCCTTTTCTAACTCCCTTTTTTTTCTGTCCTCCCTTTTCTAACTCCCTTTTTTTCTGTCCTCCCTTTTCTAACTCCCTTTTTTTTCTGTCCTCCCTTTTCTAACTCCCTTTTTTTCTGTCCTCCCTTTTCTAACTCCCTTTTTTTTCTGTCCTCCTTTTTTCTGTCCTCCCTTTTCTAACTCCCTTTTCAAACTCCTTTTTCCTGTCCTCCTTTTCTAACTCCTTTTTTTCTGTCCTCCCTTTTCTAACTCCCTTTTTTTCTGTCCTCCCTTTTCTAACTCCCTTTTTTTTCTGTCCTCCCTTTTCTAACTCCCTTTTTTTTCTGTCCTCCCTTTTCTAACTCCCTTTTTTTTCTGTCCTCCCTTTTCTAACTCCCTTTTCAAACTCCCTTTTCTAACTCCCTTTTTTTTCTGTCCTCCCTTTTCTAACTCCCTTTTCTAACTCCCTTTTCTAACTCCCTTTTCTAACTCCCTTTTTTTTCTGTCCTCCCTTTTCTAACTCCCTTTTTTTTCTGTCCTCCCTTTTCTAACTCCCTTTCTTTTCTCTCCTCCTCGTCCCTTCCCTTTTTCTCTCCTTTATCATGTTTTCGACTGCCTCTCTTTTTTTTCTCTCTCTCCCTTCTTTCTTCTGTTCTTTATTCCTCTTTTCGTTCCTTCAGTATTTTATTTATCATTTTCTTCCATCATTTCTCTTCTGTCTTCTCGTTTTTTTTCTCTCTCTCTCTCTCTCTCTCTCTCTCTCTCTCTCTCTCTCTCTCTCTCTCTCTCTCTCTCTCTCTCTCTCTCTCTCTCTCTCTCTCTCTCATCTCCTTTTTTTCTCCCCATCTCTCTTCCATGTTTTCGATTCCTTCTATTTTTCTCTCCTTTATCATGTTCTCAATCGTCTCCCTATACTTCCTTTAATTTCTCCCTCCCTCCTTTCTCCTATCCTTTATTCCTGTCTTTATTCCTCTATCTATTTATTCACGTTATGTCTATCCCTTCCTTTCTCTCAACCTCTTCCATGTCCCCGATTCCTCCTCTTTTCTCTCCCTTCTCCTTCCTTCTCACATTTCTCCTGTTCTTGAGTTCCCTTTCTTCCTTCCTTTATTCTCGTTTCTCTCCCATACTTTCTTTCTATCCTTCACTATTTCTCTCTCTTTCCCGTGTTCTTGATTCCTTCCTTCCTTCCCTTTCTCCTTCCCTTCTTTTCTCCCTCCCAGTGTCCTTATGTCCTTCCTCTGTGCACCTTCTCTTTCTCCTCTTCCCCTCCTCTTTCCCCCTTCTTTTATATCTTCTTTTATTCCTATACTCTCGGTTTCCTCCACTCCTTCCTAACCAGTGCCCTCATTTTTATCCTCAATACTTCTTCTTCTCTCCCTCTTTCTCTTCCCTTTTTCCCCATTACCTATTTCTCTCTCTCTCTCTCTCTCTCTCTCTCTCTCTCTCTCTCTCTCTCTCTCTCTCTCTCTCTCTCTCTCTCTCTCTCTCTCTCTCTCTCTCTCTCTCTCTCTCTCTCTCTCTCTCTCTCTCTCTTCCTTGACTATTTTGCAGTCTCACTAATCCTTAATCTATCCCTTTCTCTCTGTCTTTCTCTCCTTTCCCCATTTCTCAATCTCCCCATCCCTCATCCTCTCCCTCCATCGCTGCTTCTCTTCCTGTCCTGTTTTCAATCTTCCCACCCTCAATCTCTCTCCCTTCCTCTTTGCCTCTCTCCCTTCCCTATTTCTCAGTCTCCCTATCACAAAAAATCTCCCTTTCTGCTTCTCTCCCCCGCTTATTTATCGATCTCCCCATTCCTCAATCTCTCCCTTGCCTATTTTTCAATCTCTCCATCACTAAAAATCTCCCTTTCTGCTTTTCTCTCCCTCGTTTCTTTCTCAATCTCCCCATCCCTCATCCTCTCCCTCCATCGCTGCTTCTCTTTCTGTCCTATTTTCAATCTTCCCACCCTCAGTCTCTCTCCCTTCCTCTCTGTCATTCTCCCTTCCCTATTTCTCAGTCTCCCTATCACTAAAAATCTCCCTTTCTCCTTCTCTCCCTCGTTTCTTTCTCAATCTCCCCATCCCTCAACCTCTCCCTCCATCCTTACTTCTCTTGTCCTATTTTCAACTTCCCACCCTCAATCTCTCTCCCTTCCTCCCTGCCGGTCTCCCTTGCCTATATCTCGATCTATCCATCCCTAAGCTCGTCCTGGATTCCCCTCTCCCTCTCTCCCCACTCCCCACTCCCCCTTACTCGCCCCATCGCCCACGTTCTCTCAGCCTCCCAGCAAACTAAGAGATCCCCGACCCAGCTGAGCGTTGCCATGACGACCGGAGAGAGAGAGAGAGAGAGAGAGAGAGAGAGAGAGAGAGAGAGAGAAACTAGGCTATCCCGGTTTACTGCTTCCTCATTCTCCTACGCCTTTCCTCTTTCTTCTTCTTCTTCTTCTTCGTTTTCGTCATTCGCTTCTTTCTTCATTTGTTTCCATTTCTCCTCCTCCTCCTCTTCCTCTTTCTCTTCCTCCTCCTTCTCCTCTTCTTCCTCTTTCTCTTTCTCTTCCTCCTCCTCCTCCTCCTCCTCTCTCTCGTATTCCTGGTCCTTGTTCCTCCCTAATCCAATTCATTCGGCTTTTTTGTCTTCATACGCCTCAGTTAATCCTGCTTTTCTTCGTTTGCAAATTTTCCTTCAGTCAGTTCTTTCCTCCTCCTCCTCCTCCTCGTTTCCCTCAACTTTTTTTCTTTTCGAGCTCCCCCTTTCTCCTCCTCCTCCTCCTCCTCCTCCTCCTCCTGCTCTTACTGCGTTTTCCTTTCATTCCCCTCACATTCCATTCTCCGTTCCTACTTTTATTATCTTCCTTTATTCTTTTTATAGCCTCTGGAATTCCTTTTTTTCTGCTCTCTCTCTCTCTCTCTCTCTCTCTCTCTCTCTCTCTCTCTCTCTCTCTCTCTCTCTCTCTCTCTCTCTCTCTCTCTCTCTCTCTCTCTCTCTCTCTCTCTCTCTCTCTCTCTCTCTCTCTCTCTCTCCTTACCGGTCACATTTACACAGTCCCTTCTGCAGATGACGGGATATAAAGAGAAAGATGTTTGTTCATGTGGCGTGGAAACCCTTTTGAGAGAGCCAGAGAGAGAGAGAGAGAAATATCCACCCAACACCCTTCTTTCAGTAAGCATATGAGTCTCCACTGTCAAGGTAGGAAGGGGAGTGATGGAGGATCGGCTGTTGAACCTTTGCAATCAATGTCAGGGGAGCAGCGGGGGCAAGGAGGATCGGCAACTGTCTATTTTCCTTGTGTGGTGATGTTTTGTGTTGTCACCGAGAGGAGTGGACTGGTCTCACCCTTCTGTTTATGTGTTGTCACCGAGAGGAGTGGACTGGTCTCACCCTTCTGTTTATGTGTTGTCACTAAGAGGAGTGGACTGGTCTCACCCTTCTGTTTATGTGTTGTAACTAAGAGGAGTGGACTGGTCTCGCCCTTCTGTTTATGTGTTGTCACTAAGAGGAGTGGACTGGTCTCACCCTTCTGTTTATGTGTTGTCACCGAGGGGATTGGACTGGTCTCACCCTTCTGTTTATGTGTTGTCACTAAGAGGAGTGGACTGGTCTCACCCTTCTGTTTATGTGTTGTCACTAAGAGGAGTGGACTGGTCTCACCCTTCTGTTTATGTGTTGTCAACGAGAGGATTGGACTGGTCTC
This sequence comes from Eriocheir sinensis, assembly GCF_024679095.1. Classification (NCBI taxonomy): domain Eukaryota; kingdom Metazoa; phylum Arthropoda; class Malacostraca; order Decapoda; family Varunidae; genus Eriocheir; species Eriocheir sinensis. Next base: position 8,742,458 of record NC_066570.1, read on the forward strand.
ACCCTTCTGTTTATGGGTTGTCACCGAGAGGAGCGGACTGGTCTCACCCTTCTGTTTATGGGTTGTCACTAAGAGGAGTGGACTGGTCTCACCCTTCTGTTTATGTGTTGTCACTAAGAGGAGTGGACTGGTCTCACCCTTCTGTTTATGTGTTGTCACTAAGAGGAGTGGACTGGTCTCACCCTTCTGTTTATGTGTTGTCAACGAGAGGATTGGACTGGTCTCACCCTTCTGTTTATGGGTTGTCACTAAGAGGAGTGGACTGGTCTCACCCTTCTGTTTATGGGTTGTCACTAAGAGGAGTGGACTGGTCTCACCCTTCTGTTTATGTGTTGTCACTAAGAGGAGTGGACTGGTCTCACCCTTCTGTTTATGTGTTGTCACTAAGAGGAGTGGACTGGTCTCACCCTTCTGTTTATGTGTTGTCACAGAGGAGTGGACTGGTCTCACCCTTCTGTTTATGTGTTGTCACTAAGAGGAGTGGACTGGTCTCACCCTTCTGTTTATGTGTTGTCAACGAGAGGAGTGGACTGGTCTCACCCTTCTGTTTATGGGTTGTCACTAAGAGGAGTGGACTGGTCTCACCCTTCTGTTTATGTGTTGTCAACGAGAGGAGTGGACTGGTCTCACCCTTCTGTTTATGTGTTGTCAACGAGAGGAGTGGACTGGTCTCACCCTTCTGTTTATGGGTTGTCACTAAGAGGAGTGGACTGGTCTCACCCTTCTGTTTATGTGTTGTCACTAAGAGGAGTGGACTGGTCTCACCCTTCTGTTTATGTGTTGTCACTAAGAGGAGTGGACTGGTCTCACCCTTCTGTTTATGTGTTGTCACTAAGAGGAGTGGACTGGTCTCACCCTTCTGTTTATGGGTTGTCACTAAGAGGAGTGGACTGGTCTCACCCTTCTGTTTATGTGTTGTCACTAAGAGGAGTGGACTGGTCTCACCCTTCTGTTTATGTGTTGTCACTAAGAGGATTGGACTGGTCTCACCCTTCTGTTTATGTGTTGTCACTAAGAGGAGTGGACTGGTCTCACCCTTCTGTTTATGTGTTGTCACCGAGAGGATTGGACTGGTCTCAAGAGGATTGGACTGGTCTCACCCTTCTGTTTATGGTCTCACCCTTCTGTTTATGTGTTGTCACTAAGAGGATTGGACTGGTCTCACCCTTCTGTTTATGTGTTGTCACCGAGAGGAGTGGACTGGTCTCACCCTTCTGTTTATGTGTTGTCACTAAGAGGAGTGGACTGGTCTCACCCTTCTGTTTATGTGTTGTCACCGAGAGGAGTGGACTGGTCTCACCCTTCTGTTTATGTGTTGTCACAGAGGAGTGGACTGGTCTCACCCTTCTGTTTATGTGTTGTCACAGAGGAGTGGACTGATCTTACCCTGTTCTTTTCGTTAACTTGAGGATGATGATGCCAGTCGTTCACTTTTTCTGTTGTTTTTCTGTTTATGGGTTGTCAACGAGAGGAGTGGACTGGTCTTACCCTTCGTTATTTTCGTATACTTGAGGGTAAAGATCCAAGCCGTTCCATCCTCTGTCTTTTTCTTGCACTTAACACAATCAAAGTCTATTGTCGCACCGGTTCTGAAGCGTGAGTGGCTCTCCTTACACCGGCGCTGTAGCATATGTTTTCGATTAGTGTTGTCACCATGGAGACGGATGACTTTTCTTGCGCCCCAACTTAAAGGTAATAGCGATAACGTAGGCATCGTGTGTCTTGTTATACTAAAACTATCTTGGCTCTTCTTACACCCCCCTGTGGCGTCTGTTTTCCTCTTGTGGTGTCAGCAGGAAGAGGGATGGCTTTGGTGCGCCTCGTCTTAGCGTTAACCCTGACCAGCGGGGATCATGTTTCTTAATGGTCCCTCCAAGCGAGAAAAAATGAGAAAAAATCACCCCTCACACAAACCATTTCATAATATATATCAAAGCCTTTGTGATCAGACTATGTATCATCTATTTTGGGGGGTTTATATCATGGTACAAATTTGGCCCGTCGCTGCTACACGGTAAAGCCACAAATTTGGCCCGTCGCTGCTACACGGTAAAGCCACAAATTTGGCCCGTCGCTGCTACACGGTAAAGCCACAAATTTGCCCGTCGCTGCTACACGGTAAAGCCACAAATTTGGCCCGTCGCTGCTACACGGTAAAGCCACAAATTTGCCCCGTCGCTGCTACACGGTAAAGCCACAAATTTGCCCCGTCGCTGCTACACGGTAAAGCCACAAATTTGCCCCGTCGCTGCTAAACGGTAAAGCCACAAATTTGGCCCGTCGCTGCTACACGGTAAAGCCACAAATTTGGCCCGTCGCTGCTACACGGTAAAGCCACAAATTTGGCCCGTCGCTGCGACACAGTAAAGCCACAAATTTGGCCCGTCACTGCTACACGGTAAAGCCACAAATTTGGCCCGTCGCTGCTACACGGTAAAGCCACAAATTTGGCCCGTCGCTGCTACACGGTAAAGCCACAAATTTGGCCCGTCGCTGCTACACGGTAAAGCCACAAATTTGGCCCGTCGCTGCTACCGGGTTAACGCTGTACCCTGGCCCTCGTCTGTCTTCTTGAACTTTAAATTAGCATAAAACTGCCTCGACTTGACATGACATTTGGCCCGTGACCTTCGCTTGACTTGACCTTAACCTGATGTTGCCCTTGACTTTCTGTGACCCTTCCGTTTTTCTTGATCTATACGGTTGACCTTATTGCTTCACTTGACCCTGACTCTGCCCTTGACCTTACCTGACCTGACACTAACCTTAACTTTATTTGACCCTCACTCTGCCCTTGACCTAATCCGACACTGCCCTTAACTTCACCTGACCCAGACTCTGCCCATGACCTGACATAATGATGACTCTACCCTTAACTTCACCTGACCATAAATCTGCATTTGATCTAACCCGAAAAAGTTGGAAAGTTTCGTTTAGTCGGTGCAACATCTGTGGTCATATGCCGGTGATATAACCCGAGGATTCTGCCCTTCACATTTCAACTGAACTAAACCGCCTTGACGTTGACCAAGACATCCTTTCCTTCAGCCTCACCTGGCCTTTAATTTGCCCTTGACAGCTCTCGCCCTTGACCTGACCTGCCTGTGTCCCCGCCTCGCCCTCGCTTCCCTGTGCTTCCATTGACTGTTGCCTTTCCCCGCTGCTTCTGTTGTTTCGCCCCGTCAAAACACTTCATTATTCTCCTGGCAAAGCGGCGCTCTCTCTCTCTCTCTCTCTCTCTCTCTCTCTCTCTCTCTCTCTCTCTCTCTCTCTCTCTCTCTCTCTCTCTCTCTCTCTCTCTCTCTCTCTCTCTCTCTCTCTCTCTCTCTTTCTCTTCCTCTTTCCATTATCCTTTCTCTCATCAAGTCTATCTATTTATCTATCTATCTATATATCTCCTTTCATCTATCTATCTATCTATCTATCTTTTCTCTCATCCGTTTAATCATGACGTGGT
>NC_066570.1:8750914-8758414 GCF_024679095.1 Eriocheir sinensis
TTGTGCCCTTGAGCTGTCTCCTTTGTTGTAAAAAAAAAATTATTGCTAACTCCCCTTTTTCCTAGGCAACTCTACCAATGTATTTTCTTTATGTTTCACTATTACAACTTCTCTCTCAACTCACTTATCACCATCACCCACTACCGTATTCACCATCACTTGAGCCTTGACCATCACTACTGTAAAAAATAAAAAATAGTCTCCTCTTTCATTTCCATCTTCAGCACCACCACCACCACCACCGCCAAGCCATTAAGGATGAGAAGTGACCATCGCAATCAGAGAGAGAGTCATTTCCAGGTTAGGTCATTTAGCTACTAATAATCGAGGTCATTGTGTGTGTGTGTGTGTGTGTGTGTGTGTGTGTGTGTGTGTGTGTGTGTGTGTGTGTGTGTGTGTGTGTGTGTGTGTGTGTGTGTGTGTAACTCCGGAACGTTCATTAATTTCACACCACATTGAGCGCGTGGCAAGCAACTCCACCATAAAAATAAAAAAATAAAAAATGCTTGAAAATAACATCACGCTGAACATGTTTATTAATTTATTCGTTAACAAAAAGACAAATAAATGCGCATCTGTGTATTCATTTAAGATATTCAATGAGGAAAGGGAATTAGGTACATGTGCTTGGTGGTAATTTCTATGGGGCTGGTCGAAGGTGTGATGGTGCTGGTCGAGGTGGGTGTGATGGTGTTGGTCGAGGGTGTGATGGTGGTGCTGGTCGAGGATGTGATGGTGTTGGTAGCCGTGGGTGTGGTGGTGCTGGTCGAGGGTGATGGTGGTGGTCGAGGGTGTGATGGTGCTGGTCGAGGGTGTGGTGGTGTTGGTCGAGGGTGTGGTGGTGCTGGTCGAGGGTGTGGTGGTGTTGGTCGAGGGTGTGGTGGTGCTGGTCGAGGGTGTGGTGGTGCTGGTCGAGGGTGTGATGGTGTTGGTCGAGTGTTTGATGATATTGGTAGCCGTGGGTATTCTTTTTTTTTTTTTACAGCAGAGGAGACAGTGCAATGGCGTAAAAAAAAATAATAATAATGAAAAAAAAGCCCGCTACTTACTGCTCCTGAATAGAGTAGAGTGGCCGAAAAGATAATCAATTGGTGGTGTGTACATGGGATTGATCCATGCCAGTATCCTTAGGCGTATCGGCACCTCGGGAAGGCTCTCTGAAATGCCTCTCGTAGAAGTTGCTGAAATTTTCATGGACTGTTTTGTGATCATAGAGATAGTCTTATACTTCTGGAGGTTGGAAAGTTTCGTTTAGTCGGCGCAACATCTGTAGTCATATGCCGGAGAGAGACATAAGGGGAAGGGATTATAGGAGAAGGAAACAGATCCCAGGAGACGGGACACAACCCCCGATTAATACCTGGTACCCATTCACTGCTGGGTGGACAGGGGCGTAGGGTATCGGAAAAGCCGCCCAAATTTTTCCACTCTACACTTCTGGACTTTGACCGGGAAAACAACCCATGAAAACTCGGTTAATCTTCTCTGTGGCCTTGGATAATAGTCGTAATGCGAGCCCAGTACGTTTAAAAGTATTGACATCACGAGCTTCTAAGGCAAAGCAACGCGTGTCACTACCATCTCCATCACCACGTGTCTCATCAACGTCTCTCAGTTACAGTCGCATCAACGGACACCTCTCCTCCCGAAATTGACGTCTTTCGGCCACATCTTTTGATTCTTTTTTGTAGGAGCAGCGAGCAGCGGGCTTTTTTTTTATTAGTTTCCTTTTTTTGTGCCCTTGAGCTGTCTCCTTTGTTGTAAAAAAAAATGCACTTGGCAATGTAAAAAGGTATTCAAAGGAAGAAAAGAGTATATATCAGTTCCAAGACCGACGGTTATTGCTGAATATAACAAGAACATGGGTGGAACTGATCTAATGGATGGCAACATAAACAGACACAGGGTTGCTATAGGAGGTAAAAAGTGGTGGTGTCCAATTTTCACATTTGTTAAATAAGGACAAAAACTCCTACTTCTCTTTTCTTTTCCTTGTTCCTCGTCTTTATTTTTCTTCTCTTCGCGACTCTTCAGCCTGGCATTTCCTTTATCGTCATCCACCTCCTAGACTTTCTTCATTAATTCATCAGTTTATTTTCGCCGCGGGTGTACTGACTGACACGCGCCTCGCTGGCTCAGTCAAACAAAGCTGTAGCTCAGTGTGATCCGCAAACAGCTAAATAATCTGAACCGCTGTGCAAAACTAAAAACATAAATTCCCGAAGTAAGTCACCACAGCTCAGGGAAAGAAACTATTTGCTATCCGTCAAACACCACCGTTACGTAGCCTGCCGCGTGCTCTTGAACGCCCTTGAACGCCCTTGAACGCTCTTGAACCCCCAGACCCGACACCTCCCCTCCTGCCCCCGGTGACCTTTTACTTGTGGGTCCAGATGAGGCGTCCAGGCAAGCCGATCCTCCCGCTCGTTGCCCCTGGGGAGGCCTGGGCGGGGGCAAGGAGAGGAGAGAGTGTGGGCTGGGGAGAGTTGTTGCAGGAGAAAAGAATGCGCGCCTTTGTTCAACACGTCCATCAAATTACTGACATGCACAAAAAAGCAAGTGCTAAAGTTTACTCATGACATTACTGAAAAAATTATCCTTTATGTCTTTACCGGGAACGTGTAATTCCTAGCATTTCCAGTTATAGCGTTTTAAAAATGTCTCTCTTTCAGCAGTTGGAGCCGCGCCTGCCTCGGGAGATGCGCGGAGCCGGGACGTCGAAACACCGCCGCTCTCTCACCAGCTCGCCGCTGCCCACCACGTGAAGGGCTGACGCTGGCGGTGGTGACGGGTGAGCGAGGATATGAGGGGCAGATGGGGGAAGGGAGGCGGTGTGTGTGTGTGTGTGGGGGGGGGGGGGGACGGACGGAAGGGTGGGAGAGGAGACACAAGATAATGAATGACTGTTGCCGCGGCTGGAAAGCGTCCATTTCGCCGCGGGAGAAGCGGACACGTGGCAAAATCAGGGAATTTAATGAATATGAATTATTTTCCCACTCGCTGATTTGATGTGTTCCATTTTTTGGACGGGGATTATCCAGACATCTGTGCGAGATTAAATAAATCAATACGGGTGCAGCACCGCCACGCCGGCACACCGAGGCCGCTGTGATCAAAACCATACGCGGTGCCTCCCTCCGTGCCCCGCGTGGACCTGTGTGGCGGTGGGCCGTGCAGGACCATCCGGACACAAGATAAAACAATAATAATAGAAACGGAGAAAAATATTAGCATCTGCAACACCTTTCTCCCCAAATGAAAATACAGGAGGTGGCAAAAAAGAGTAATCCTATTTAACGGTTGATTTTTTTTCTGAGACGGAAGGGAAATTCTTAACGGAAATACAACGCTGATTCACCACCTGCCCCGGGTCATCAAGGCGTCAGGAAACTCAGCACTCACCTCAGGTCGTCCACACTCATTGTCCCTTCCATTATGTAACGCATACACCAGGAGCATTAACTAAGGCTCGGCAACACCACGGAATGAACCCACAACACCACCACGGGTCCAGCACACTGACTCGTACCGTGCAACACAGAATTTCAGTAAAGCAGTTTACCGCACCTTTGAAGGAATAACGCACACGCACATACATACATACATACATACACACACACACACACACACACACACACACACACACACACACACACACACACACACACTACCCCCCCCTCCCCGCAGGCACTGGTAATATTCTACATTACAAATACGTAAGGTTATATGATCTTTATCAAACATTAGAGCACGAGCGCGGACGCACACACGCACGCACGCACGCACGCACGCAGGCGCACGCACACACACACACACACACACACACACACACACACGCACACACACACACACACACACCATCAAGTTCCAACATTCATACATATATATTTACACATTTTCTCCACTCTCGGGCAGTGATAACGCCTCGACCAAGCTACAATACTGATGACATGATTCTAAGGACGAGGAGCTGAATACGAGAGGGCAGGAGAAAGGGAGAGAGGAGGGGATGGGAAGAAAAAGAGAGAGGGGAGCGATTAAGAAGAGAAGGAGGTGCCAAGGGAAGGGGTGTCGAATATAAGAAGAAAGGGAAAGACAGGGACGAGATGGAGGGAAGCAGGGAAGCGAGGGCATAATAGAAAAATAAAGGAGCAAACGAGAGGGAGGGAAAGGCAAGGATTGGAAAGCGAAGGGATAGAAGAGCAGGAACAGAAAACGGATCAAGGATAGGAGACAGCGCGAGAAGTGGAGGGAAGAAAGGAATGAGTGGAGAAAGGGAGACTAAAGTGGGAGGAAAAACGTGGCAATGTGAAGGAGGTTGAGAGGGGAAGGAAGGGAGAGAGGAAACTTGAGAGAGGGGGAGAGAGAGGACTGGAGAGCTTGAAGGAAGGGCTTGTAGTAGGGCTCAGGTACAGGGGTTGAGGATGGAGGAAAACACGGAGAGCAAATAGCAATAGATAAGATAGAGAGACACAAGGAGAATGGATAAAAAAGTAACAGTGGAAGGGAGGATAATTGAGGATGGAAGAGCTGGGAAATGGAGATGGAAACAGGGAGAAAAAGACAGGGAGAGTGAAGAGAGGAGGAAGGAAACCAGATGAGGAGAAGTGGAAAGGGAATGGATTAAAAGGTAAAAGTGGAAGGGTGGATAAGTAAGGATGGGAGGGTTGGGAAATGGAGATGGAAACAGGGAGAAAAAGACAGAGAGAGTGAAGAGAGGAGGAAGGAAAGCAGATGAGAAGAACTCGATAGATATAAGAAGAGAGTAACAGGAAATGAGATGAATAAAGAGGAGAGAAAAGGAGGGAGACAAAAAGAGGGAGGAAACGAAATAGGGAGACAAGCAACAAAGGAAAGGGAGAAATTGTAAAGAAAAGAGTGAATGAGGGAAGGGAGGGAGGGAGAAACAGGTAGCGTCGAGTTGGGAAAAATGAAATGGAAAAAGGAAAACAAAGAAAAGAGGGAAGGAGGAAAAAGGAGGAAAAAAAGTATGAGGAGGAGGAGGAGGAGGAGGAGGGGAGAGGAGGGTCGAGAGGAGAGAAAAAAAAATAGGAATGGAAAAAAAGGGGGAGGGAGAGAGGGAGAAAAGTAAATGAAAAGAAAGAGAGAATTGGGGGAAAGAAGAGGAGACAGTGGGATGTTGGTATCGGTGTTATGCGGAGAGAAGGAGGAGGAGGAGGAGCTGCAGGAGGAGGAGGAGGAGGAGGAGCTGCAGGAGGAGGAGGAGGAGGAGGAGGAAAAGAACTGAGGAGAGAGAGAGAAAAATAAATATAAAGAAAGAAAGAATGAAAAACGACAAAAGAGATAAATAAAATGAGAAAATAAAAGATTAGGAAAGGAGAGTGATAAAGAAAAGGAAATATAAACATAAAGAAAGACTGAGAGAAACGGGAAGTGAAGGAAAGAGGAGAAAGAGGAATGAGAGAGAGAGAGAGAGAGAGAGAGAGAGAGAGAAAATAAATAAAAAGCATGAGAGAATGAGAGGGACGAAGGGAAATGAGGAAAAGGAGGAAAAGAAGCGGGGGAAAAAAAGTAGATGAACAGGGAATGAGGGAAAGAAAAAGGGAAAGTAAAGAAAATGAATAAGCAAGAGAGAATGAGAGTGAAGGTGAGGGAGGGAGGGAGCGGGGCGTCGGGGTGGAGGTGTTGCCCGCCCTGCCAGCCTGACCCAGATATCACAGCAAAGGTCGATGAGGGCAGGACTGCTGCTACAGTGCCGCCCACTCCTGCACTCACTGCGCTGCCGGCTGTACAACGCCTGCCTGCCTCTCTGCCTCTCTCTCTCTCTCTCTCTCTCTCGACTTAATTCCCTACTTATATACACTTTCAGGATCATCTGCCAACCTTTCTACCATCTATCTGTTAATACACCTTTCTAGTGCGATACTTGTCTCATTATATTCTGCAATCGCTTATCACATCTTACAATCTGCTGCGTTCCTCTCTCTCTCTCTCTCTCTCTCTCTCTCTCTCTCTCTCTCGTCATCGTCGTAGTGCTGTTGATGATAAAATGGAGTCTTTGTTATCCTCTTTGTGTTTCAAGAAATCGTCGTTGTGCGAGTGTAATTGTTGTTGTAATCGTGTAGTCGCGGTATTTCAGAGTCGTCCGTAATTGGTCGTTATCGTGTTTGTGTTGTATAGAGTCGTCGTAGCCATGGCAATGCTTCCTGAGACCCAGCCGTATTTCCAGTAATTTTCGAGTTGTTTTTATCGTCCTGGCCGACGTGCGGCTCGCCTTCGGTTCGGGGTACGGCCGGCTACCGGGAACGTCTATTTCTTGGAGGTTCTTCTTTGTTGAGGGATTATTGCTTTTTTTTATTCTTATTACCTTTGTCGATAGCTGTCTTCGGTCCTGTTTATCTCCGTTAGCAGGATTACGTAAAATCGTTTCATTACTTATCCATGGAAACCGTGGAAGTACTCATTAAATTTTGGTAAATGTTCGACAAGAACTGAATTAATGACGGGATATTAATGATGAAAATTTAATGAGTCAAAGATTTAGGGCGGCCATACGAAAAACCCGCCTGCCCTTTGAGACCCTGAATGTTTCCAGAGGCAACCAATAGGGGTTTGAAGCTGGTCCGGCCAGACCAGGAGTGACAGAGTGGTTATCAGGGAACATCCGCCTATGCTTTGACGGTATTTAATGGTGGTTTTAGGTGGACCGACCGACCATGACAGCTTCCAGTTTGTATGGAGGGGGCCTTGGGAGGTGGTGCAGGGCAGACTATTAGATATATCCTTATTCCTGGGAGGTGCTCCAGGGCTCATAAATATTACTTTGAGCTTGCGCGCAAATTTACTACCCAGTTATCATGAAACTAACAGAAGATGTACCGTGACCCAAGAAGAACCAATTATAATATGGAGATGATCCGACTGTGAGACATTTTTTGACAAACAGGACAGGCGCTATGGGACTATTATCGTTGGTCCGAGGCCTGCGGTCTCCAAACACCTTTGTTATCACCAATCTCTGCGCAGCGAGGCAGGCGGTAAGGTCCTCGTCGTTGTCAGTCTGTTTGTATGTATGTCTCTCCGTTGCCAAAATATATGGCGATTATGCTTGGTGTTTGGCGTTGTGTGGTAGTGATGGTGTGTGGCGTGGTGTATGAGGTGGTGGTGAGTGGTGGTGGTGTGTGCTGGTGTGGTGGTGTGTGGTGGTGGTGAATGGTGGTGGTGCGTGGTGTGGTGTGGTGTGTGGTGGTGGTACGTGGTGGTGGTGGTGGTGGTATTCTTTGTCTAGCTGTGTGGGGAGAGGTCAAGCCGGCGTCTGGTTCCTCGAGGTCACCATCAATAACAGATATTCCTGAGCAAAGGCTATTGTTGTTGTTGTTGTTGTTGTTGTTGTTGTTGTTGTTTTGTTATCACGGTTGTTTATTGGCTGAGGTTGTGACTGTTGCTTTTAATTTTGTTGTTATATTCATTGTTTGTTCTTTGTTTTCTTCATCGTTGTTGTTGTCGTTGTTGTTGTTATTGTTGTTGTTGTTATTGTTG
>NC_066570.1:8760914-8783414 GCF_024679095.1 Eriocheir sinensis
CTCTCTCTCTCTCTCTCTCTCTCTCTCTCTCAAGGTCACCAGCACACACCGACACGCATGGTTCTTTCCGCCTGATTTATGACCTACTACTGGCCGGCCTCGGAGCCTTATAGGGAACTCGACCACCTCCGCCAGCGTCACTGAACCCCAGAAATTACAAATACCTCTGTCGCCCACTCTCCGCTCTGCTACAAAGGGTGCGAGCGAGGAGCTGCCAGAGTCGCCAAAGGAAGACTGCTGAACACTTACCGTTTGTAGGCGTTTCTCTGCGTCTTTGTCATGTGGTTATTCTTGGTGGTCTTGTGGGTGTTGGCTGTTATTTATGATCCCTCTTGGTGTCTATTCTTGTCCTTTAATTGTTGTTGTTTGTCCATTTTGCCATTTTGTCGGTCTTTCTATGTCAGTCAGTTGGTCGCTGTCTGTCTTTGCTTCTGTCAGTTTGTTGGTCTGTCGTGCTGTCTGTTTGTGGCTTCTTCTGTCTGTCTGTTTCTCTGTGTAGTTAGTATCTTATCTCTTATGTTTTTTTTTATTTTTTTACTCTTTTTTTTTCCTTTGTGTAGTTAGTGTCTTCCTTTTTTATTCTTTTCCTTGCTGGTTTCTTCCTTTTTTATTCTTTTCCGTTTTCCTCTTTCTTTTTTTCCTTCCTGATTTCTTCTTTTTATTCTTTTCCTTTCTTCCTTTTTCTTTTTTCCTTCCTGGTACTCGGGCGACAAGGCTTGCAGATGAGAGAGGGGCACACGGCTACGAAGAAATTTGATTAATGTGTTTTGTCTTTTTCTGTCTGTTTTCACCGAAGAAACGAGTAGAGGGATTGTTTAATGAGTTTGTGTCCTTGACCTGCCACTCGCACACGACAAAGAGAACTAAGCACTGCCGCGTCAAGTCTGGAGTGCTGCACCTCCAGACAAAGACCCGCCGACACTAAATATCACGTTCCTTGCACGAATTCCATTAATGATGACTTGACTTTAATGCCACGTTTTTTTTGGTTTCTTTTTTACGAGGCTAGCAGACCAAAGGCTAAGCAAAAAATAAGCTATTCTCGTCACCAGCTGTTCCACTGAAACGATCTAAATGAAATCCAAAAGTTCTTGATAGTTTCCGCTTGAAAAAAAACCAGCTACTGCATTAAACAAGCAGGCGTCTCTGCTTGTACGATTCTCACTGATCTCACTTCCCTACAAATTACACGAGACAGACAGACACGAGTGACAGGACTGACAGACGACGGACAAAACACGGAGATGACACCAAAAGAATACCTCATAAACAGAGAGAAAAAGAGAATGTTGTAGCTGCATATATATTTAATTTGGTTATGTGATCTTAAGACTCGCTTTGACGATAGGAAAATCCACACCCAGAATGGAGACACGGACCTAGATGAGACCAGAGATTCCGGTAGGAAGCAACGAGTTTTGAAGTGGCCACGTGAACTGATGAGCTGGAGATAAGAATAACGGAGATCTGTGGAGTGTTCTGAGAAGGAGATTGTTCGACATTCCACTCAGGGAACATCCGTGCACGTAATGAAATATGTATGTATGTATGTATGAATGTAACCTATCTATCTATCTATACATACATAAAAAGCTGAATATGGAGAGAGAGAGAGAGAGAGAGAGAGAGAGAGAGAGAGAGAGAGAGAGAGAGAGAGAGAGAGACGAGGGGGGGGAGGTGCCATAGGAGTGAATGTCGGAGAAGAAAAACCTGGAGAGAGGGGAGAAGGGCCGTGTCGGGGCGGTAACGGTAGAGAGAAATGACGGTGAAACAGGAGGAGGAACGGTTGAAAGGAAGAAAGAGGAGGGCGGAGGCAGTGACTGAGCGGGGAAGGGAGGGAAACGGGAAGCTGCAGTACAGAAAATGAGCGGAAGAAATGCTCAGAAGTCAGGGAGCAGAGTGAGCCAAAAGGAGAAGTACAGAGAAGGAAAAAGGCAAAGAGGATGAGAGATGAATATAGAGGAAGATGAGGGGGCAAAATATCATACGAATAGAGTAAGAGTAAGCATGGAAGAGATAGCAGAAGGAAGATGAAATGATATATAAAAGGGAGAAGACTTGGAAACATGAAGGCAATAAAAGAGTGAGAATACTGAAAAAATAGAAAAATAAAGAATCTGGTTCCGCTAAAAGTAAAAAGTGAAAGTGGGAAAAGACTAAATTGAAAGGGAAGGGAAGTGGAGAGTTGGAGGAGAGTAAGACGGAGGAGAGGAAGAGGTAAGGAGAGAGAGAGGCACAGGAGAGTGAAGTGATAGCAAGAGGGAGAGAAGAGAGAGGCGGAAGAAAGGAGGAAATGGAGAGTGACAACTGAGAGAGTGAGGAGGTTAGAGGAGAGGAGTGAAAAGTGGAGCATCTGGAGGAGGAGGAAGAGGAGGAGGATGGAGAGGACGGGGAGGCGAGGAGGATAGATTCAAGTAAAGGTCAGCAGAACAGCCAAACTTCTTCTTTTATTTACTTTCCGATCAGACCACTAAAACAAGAGGGGGAGGAGATGAGGAGGAAGAAGGAAAGGATAAGGATGAGTAGGAGAAGGAAAAGAAGTAGGAGGAAAAGGAGTAGGAGGGGGTGGATGAGAAGGAGCAGAATCAGGAGGAAGGGAAGTCGGAGATGAAGGAGAATGGCGAGTAAGATGTATTATGCTTAGAGACAAAAAATATAAGAATAGATAAGAACGAATGCGAGAGGAGGTGGGAGGAGGATAAAGAGGGGGAAGGAGATGGATGATGAGGCGGAGGAAGAGGAGGGTGATGACGTAAGAACAGTGAAGCGTTACAGATGCAGGAAGGTGACGAGGGCGAGACAGCTGCGGGAGGGGCAGAAGCTACACATCCTCACCTCGCCTTACTTTAGTGTCCAAAGGCGTGTGACACACTCTCTCTCTCTCTCTCTCTCTCTCTCTCTCTCTCTATATATATATATATATATATATATATATATATATATATATATATATATATATATATATATGGATGCATGTGTGTACGTCTGCATGTGTGTGTGTGTGTGTGTGTGTGTGTGTGTGTGTGTGTGTGTGTGTGTGTGTGTGTGTGTGTGTGTGTGTGTGTGTGTGTGTGTGTGTGTGTGTGTGTGTGTGTGTGTGTGTGTGTGTATCTACTTTGTATGTAGGTATGTGGGGGAATGTATGAATATAATGTTTCGCTTTTTTATGGTAGAGGAAGCATACCAAAACCTAAACAAAAATATAATGAAAAAATATATAAATAGTAAGCATGAAAACAAACTTCTCCACCAAAGGATCCAAAAATCAGATTTCTCAAATTAATTTCGATAGTTAGCTTAAAGGAGCATGCATTTAAATGATATATGAAAGTTTATGTGCATACATATATATATATATATATATATATATATATATATATATATATATATATATATATATATATATATATATATATATATATATATACGTATGAGTGTGTCTGTGTCTGTTTGTCTGTCTGTCTGTGTGTATATATGTAAGTATGTATGTATGTATGTATGCATGTCTGCATGTCTGTCTGTCTGTCTGTAAGTATTGGTGTATGCATGGATGGATGGATGGTTGTTTGCATGCACTTAAGCATATATCAAAACTTTTGAGGAGTCGCATGTATATATGTAAATGAATGTGTGTGTATTTGTGTGTGTCTGCGTGTTTGTATGTATGCATGTATGTATGTATGCTTAAATATGAATGCCTGTACATATGAGTTCAGGTATGTTTGTTGGCACGTTCGCATGTATGTATGCGTCTGAACATGTACGTTTATAGCACGTACACAAAGTAAAAATGTTTACAGGTATGCTTGTATATATTTGAATTAATATCTATCTATCTATTTATGAATATATATATATATATATATATATATATATATATATATATATATATATATATATATATATATATATATATATATATATATATATATATATATATATATATATATATATGCATAATTGTGACACAATATTCCCTACTTACTGACACTTATATGGGTATGTATGCCTATATATGGATTCATAATGTATCTGTACCAACAACAAACAGTTCATCCGCCAGTACACCGCCATGTAGTTGTCTGGCTGTCCGTTCGTGAACCTTTATTCCGGTCACGTTTTATCAATCCAAATCATACACTCACATCATTCTCCCGACCAGTAAATGTCAAGTTCGCGATAGAATTCTCTCTCTCTCTCTCTCTCTCTCTCTCTCTCTCTCTCTCTCTCGCCTGGATCTGTTTACACCCGCTAGAATGAGTCGGAAGTCGTATTTTTTCACTATCTGGGCCACAGGAAACGCGACACCGCAGCAATTTACGGCCGAGATAAAGAGGCGGAGGCTGTGCAGGGGCGGGGAGAAAGGCGAGAGGGAAGGGGAAGGGAAAAGAGGAAAGGGTAGGAGAGGTGAGATGGAAAAGGGTAAGCATGCAGATAGGGAAGAGGAGGAGGTGAGGAGATGAGGTCAAAGAACATAGATACGAAAGGGTTGAAGGGAGAGAAGGGGAAAGAGCTGAAAAAGAGGGAGAAAGGAAGGAAGGAAGATGAGGAAAACAGAGGAAAGGGTAGGAGAGATGAGATGGAAAAGGGTAAGCATGCAGATAGGGAAGAGGAGGAGGTGAGGAAATGAGGTCAAAGAACATAGATACGAAAGGGTTGAAGGGAGAGAAGGGGAAAGAGACGAAAAAGAGGGAGAAAGGAAGGAAGATGAGGAAAAAAGAGGAAAGGGTAGGAGAGATGAGATGGAAAAGGTAAGCATGTAGATAGGGGCGAGGAAGAGGTGAGGATATAGGGTCAATAGACATAGATACGAATGGGTTGAAAAGAAAGCAGGAGAAAGGACTGAAAAAATGGAGAAAGGTAAGCGAAGAGGGAAGCAGATGAGTAAGGTTGCAAAACGGTGACAGTGAAGGTGGAGAAAAGGCATAAAAAGTGAAATAGAGCAATGGAGTGAAAAAAAATACAGATGAGGAGTAAGGTTGCAATACGGTGACAGTGAAGGTGGAGAAAAGGCAAAAAATAAAAGTGAGAGAAAGAGCAATGGAATGAACAAATAAAAGATAAAGAAAAAGCAGAAGGGAGGACAGGGAAGTGGAAAAAGCAAGGATAGGACACGCAAAGAAAGTTGAAGTATAAAATTATATATGAGTGAATGGAATGCACGGAGGATCAATGTAAAATGGTAGGGAAACGGGGAGTGAGAAGGAATATTAAAAACAAACTATGTACATCTGAATGGAATGAAAGAAGAGGAGGAATATGAGAAAAAGAGAGGAATGGAGACGGGGAAAAGGCGATATAAAGAAAATATTAGGGACAGGTAAACATGTGAGGTGGAATAAGGAAACGACTGTGACGTATGGAATATTAAGAAAATTAATAGTGTGATATGAGAATGGGAGGAATGGGAGGAATGAGAGGAAGATTAGGAAGGAGACAGATAAGGGGTGGGGAGGAAAAGGACAGTTGAAATAATGGAAAAGATATGGAGAAATGTGAATAAGGAAGATTGAATTAAATAGGTAAGGCAACTCTCTCAGGGTCGTTGGGTTTGGACAGAGGAACGTGCTCACGGCGACCCCACGAGCGGCGAGCAGCGGGGAGCGAGTAAGTGAAACGTGGCAATCTGGGTCCGCAGAGTTTGCCCGGACAGAAACACTTGCTGTTCCCCGCTTATCTTGCCTCCCCGTCTCAATGGTATGCAGCTCCCAACGCACTTGTTTGCTTGCTCCTGCTAGCTTTATTGACTTTATTTATTCTCTCTCTCTCTCTCTCTCTCTCTCTCTCTCTCTCTCTCTCTCTCTCTCTCTCTCTCTCTCTCTCTCTCTCTGTGTGTGTGTGTGTGTGTGTGTGTGTGTGTGTGTGTGTGTGTGTGTGTGTGTGTGTGTGTGTGTGTGTGTGTGTGTGTGTGTGTGTGTGTGTGTGTGTGTGTGTGTGTGTGTGTGTGTGTGTGTGTGTGTGTGTGTGTGTGTGTGTGTGTGTAAGGAAATAGCGTTACTTTTCCTTTCTCTGTTTCAATCTATTATCCTCTTAAGCTTCCTTTTTTTGTTTCCTTTACAATTTTCTTCCTATCGTTCTTTTCTCTCTCTCTCTCTCTCTCTCTCTCTCTCTCTCTCCTCTCTCCTTCCACTTTTTCCCCTGTCTTTCATCACGTTCCCATTCCTCCCTTCTTCTCTCTCTCCCTTCGTCCCCCTCCACTATTCTCTCCCTTCCCATCTCTCTCCCCGTCTTCTATCCCTTCCCCATTCCTACCTCTCTCCTTCAATCCCTTCTTCCGTCCCCTCTCCTCTCTCTCTTCTCTCTCCTCGTCTTCCATCCTGTCCCCATTCCTACCTCCCTCCTTCTCTCCCTCCCTCCGTTCCCCATCCTCTCTCCATTCCCATCTCTTTCTCTATCTTTCTTCCCGTTCCCATTCCTCCCTCTCTCCTCTCCCTCCCTCCGTCCCCCTCCACTATTCTCTCCTTTCCACCTCTTTTTCTCGTCTTCCATCCCGTTGCCATTCCTCCCTCTCTCCTTCTATTCCTACCTCCCTTCCGCTCCACTACTCTCTCCACTTTCTCTTCCAACAGACCCAATTATTGCCGCGAGGTCAAAATATACAATGAAAAACACACAATGAGAGAATAAAAATGCCAGGGTGAAAGATAATGAAGCCTAATAATAAAATGTCAAATCTTTTATGGATATCTTTTTTACTATCTTGTTTTCGCTGGAATATCGTTTTTCCTTTTCTTTACATCTTTAATGTGGTTCGGTTCGGGCTGTGGGCGGACATTTTTTTGTTCATATTGTGATTATATTTGAATTACTTTAGAATTACTATATTTTTTTCCCTACCTGCTTGCCCCCTGCCTACTTACCCCCCTCCCCTCTCTCTCTCTCTCTCTCTCTCTCTCTCTCTCTCTCTCTCTCTCTCTCTCTCTCTCTCTCTCTCTCTGTGTGTGTGTGTGTGTGTGTGTGTGTTGATATTGATACAACAGATGAAATAACACAAACAAAACACATAAGTTTCTTCCACCGTCGACTTACATAAACATTGGCTGCTCTGGATATGCTACCGGAGAAGGGAGAGCAGAAAAGAAACGCCAGAAAATATGTATGACAACGACGAGGAGGATGGAGAGGAGTGGGAGGGGGATGATAGGGAGAGAGAGGAGGAGGAGGAAGAGGAGGAGGAGGAAGAGGAGGAGAAGAAAGAGGAAGAGGAGAAGAAAAGGAAGAAAAATAACTAGGAGGACGTGAAGTGGGAGAAGGAGGAGGAGAAGAAGGAAAAGGATAAGGAGGAGGAAGAGAGAGGAGGAAGAGAAAAAGAGGGAGAGGAAAAGGAGATGTTGGAGGACAAGGAGGAGGACGAGGGGTGGGAGTAGGAGGAGAAATAGGAGAGGTAAAAACAGCAGACGTCAGGGAAAATTCTGGCCGGAATGTGGAGCGGCGCTGAGGGCGGCGGGGCGGCCAAGACACAGCGACAAGGAGGGCGAGAGAGACGTAGTCCCCTTTTTTACGGCGGTTGTCGCGTATATATCGGGGAGAATATTACTGCCGCCCTTCTTACGTCTGCCCAGAACACCACGAACTTCTCCTCCTCCTCCTCCTCCTCCTCCTCGCACGCCTTCTCCTTCTCATCATCCCCATCCTAACCCTCATACTCCTCCTCTTCCTCCTCCTCCTCCTCCTTCTCATCATCACCATCCTCCTCTTCCTCCTCCTCCTCCTCCTCCTCTTCCTCGTTCTCCTCTGTATTCTCATCCACTTTCTCTTGTTCGTACCTCTCCTCCCTCTCTTCTTTCTCCTCCTCCTCCTCCTCTTCCTCAGCCTCCTCCTCCTCCTTTTGTTTCCTCTTCCTTCTCTGTAGTCTTGGCTTCCTCTTCCGCCTCCTAATCTTATTCTTTATCTTCCTCCTCCTCCTCCTCCTCTGCCGCTTTTTCCTGTCTACTCTTAAGTTTCCCCCTCCTCCCTCTCCTCCTCCTCCTCCTCCTTCGTCCTCGTCCTTCCTTCATAATTTTACTTTCTCTAACCCTCTTTTTCCTCAGCGACAACCTCCTCCTCCTCCTTCTAATCCTCCTCCTCCTCCTCCTCCTCCTTCTCACCTGAACCTCTTCCTCGTCCCTCTTCTTGTCGGTCTTTCAGCACACACACACACACAAAAAAAAAAAAAAATAAATAAATAAAATAAAATAAAATAAATAATCCTCGGAGGCACGGTGGCGGTGGTGGTGGTGGTGGTTGCCTGGCCGGAGCATAGACTATCAGGTCGTCTATCACTGAGACCCCATACCGAGCTTAGTGACTCGTCCATCACAATTATCCCTCCTCAAGGGCCTCCCACATGTCTCCAAGATGAATTACCTTGACAAAACGACGGCCACATTTAGAGTCAGAGCGAGCTGGTCAGTCGCTCTTTATCTTCCCTGCGTGGGTGTTGTCGTCAACCTACATGTTCTATTTTTATTTGACTCATTCATTGCAATCGTTTTTTCTGCTTCTTATCTCTCGTATTTCTTATGTCCTTATTTCTTATGTTATTCTTATGTTCTTATTTCTTATGTTCTTATTTCTTATGTTTTTATTTCTTACGTTCTTATTTCTTACGTTCTTATTTCTTGTGTTCATATTTCTTGTGTTCTTATTTCTTGTGTTCATATTTCTTGTGTTCTTATTTCTTGTGTTCTTATTTCTTGTGTTCTTATTTCTTGTGTTCTTATTTCTTGTGTTCTTATTTGTGTTCTTATTTCTTGTGTTCTTATTTCTTGTGTTCTTATTTCTTGTGTTCTTATTTCTTGTGTTCTTATTTCTTATGTTCTTATTTCTTGTGTTCTTATTTCTTGTGTTCTTATTTCTTGTGTTCTTATTTCTTATGTTCTTATTTCTTATGTCCTTATGTTCTTATTTCTAAAGTTCTGTCTCATTCATTTCAATCGTGTTTCCTACTTCTTATCTCCCTTATTTCTTATTTTCTTCCTATTCATCATCCTTTACTTATGTCGTTTTTATTACTGTTGTTCTCTTCTCCCTCCTCCTTCTTCTTCTATATTCGTAAAACATATCACCCTAATCCTGTCTTCTTCCCCTTTTATTTATTTCATTTTTTTTTCCTCTATCATCTTTTGTTTATACCGTCATCCTTTTCTATTGCCGTTTTCTTCCTCTTCCTTCTGCTTGTCTTTATCTGTAAATCATTTCTTTCCATCCTATGCTCCTCTTCTTCCCCTTTTATATCACTTCTATTCTTTTCCACTCCATCTTCTTTTATTAATTGTCTTTTCTTATTCAATTTTCTGCTTCTTCTCCTTTATCTGCCGCCCTTCTTCCGTCTGCCCAGAACACTACGAACTTCTCCTCCTCCTCCTCCTCCTCCTCCTCCTCCTCCTCTTCCTAGCACTCCTTCTCACCTCACATTTTTCTTCACTAAATTGGAGCAGACACTTTTTGTTCCACTTCTGTAGCTTGGTAATGTCTTCTTGTAGGAAATCGCATCCAAGGGGTTTAGTTTGCACTCTAGAAAGGCAAAGGATGCAAGGAGGCGATTTAAGTTACCAATGGACGAAGGGCTTTAATAAGGTTGGTATTAATATGATTTTGGTGGCAAGAGAACCAGAGAGGAACTGTAGCAATGGGTTTAAATGAAAAAAATCAGATTCAAGAAAATACAGGCAAGGATTTGTTTACTAATAGCTAGAGTGGTGGATGGGTGGAATATCCGGAATCTTCCTTCTTCCCTTTTTATACTATTTCTTTTATTTCTTCGTTCTCCTTGTCTTCATCGTCTTCTATTTTATCTTCTTCCTCTCGTTTATTTTATTAGCCTCCCCTTCCTTCTCTTTTCATATTTCTTCCGCTTCTCAATAGTTTTCATGTTTCTTTCTCTAATTTTTTCTTACTTCTCCTTGTTCATATTTTTCTCCAGTATCCATAAACCACCATTTCCCGTCTCCAACCCTTCTCTTCTTATTCTCCTTACGATAAAAGTTTGCATAACGTACATATTGTTTTGCACTCACACAGCGAAATAATTATGTTTTTTTTCTTTCTAAGTGTATTTCTTTTCCATTTTTTTTCTTTTTTTTTATCCGCTTCTTCTCTTCTCCTTCATCTCCCGATACGCGTCAGCATCCTCGAGATTTCTTGCTCAATTCCTCGTTTCTTCATTCTGCCGACATTTCCTTTACTTCTTATCCCTCAAGTCTTTTCTCTTACATTCTTTTTCTTTCATTGTGTTAGATTTTTTTTCTCTGCCAATCTTCGTTTTTTTTTTCTCTCCTTCTTCATTGTTGTTTTGTGTTCTCTTTCTCTTTTCCTTTTTCTTCCTTTATAAATTTGCTATTTCTTCATTTTTTTCTTCTTCTTTACGGGACTGTTATTCTCCTATTCACTTTTGTTCTCTATTTTTATCTCTGCCAATCTTTATATTTTCTGGTTGTTGTTTTTTTGCTCGCCTTCTTCATTGTTGTTGTGCGTTCTCTATCTCTTTTCCTTTTTCTTCCTTTAAACTTGCTATTTCTTCAGGTTTTTCTTATTCTTTACGGCACTGTTATTCTCCGATTCACTTTTCTTCTCTATTTCCATTCCCTTAACCTCTAACTATATTTTGGGGTTTCCTTCTTCTCCCCATCGTCATTCTCTTTCCTCTGTCCTGTCTGTCCACTTCCTTCAACTCCAATTAATTTTTGTGCCTTCTTTTCCTTCTCCTCTTCCTCGTCCTCCTCTTTCTTCTGTCCTGTCTGTCCATTTCCTTCAACTCAATTATTTTTCGTCCCTCCTTTTCCTTCTCTTCCTCGTCCTCCTCTTTCTTCTGTCCTGTATGTCCATTTCCTTCAACTCCAATTAATTTCCGTGTCTCCTTTTCCTTCTCCTCTTCCTCGTCCTCCTCTTTCCTCTTCTCGTACTCGTCATTGTTCTTATTTTCTTCCTCCTCTTCTCCTGTGGTCTCGTCAGCTTCCTCCTCCTCTTTTTTTTTCCTCGTAATAGTCTTCGTCCTTGTCTTCTTCCTCTTCCTCTCCCATGGCCTGGTCAGCTCCTTCCTCCTCCTCTTCCTTCTCGTACTCGTCTTCTTCCATTTCCTTCCCTTTAAACATTTTTGGGGGGGTCTTCCTTCTCCTGGTCATCGTCGTCCTTTCCCTCTTTCCTCTCGTCCTGGTTTTCGTCCTCGTCTTCTTCCTTTTCCTCCCCTTGGCCTGGTCAGCTCTTTTTATCAAGGGGCAAAAGTTACGCGTCCCGTATTTCCCTAAACTTGCGTCGTAAGGAAGCCGCCGCAACGCACACACGGGACCGTAAACACACCACCTAGAGAAGGAGGAGGAGGAGGAGGAGGAGGAGGAAGAGGAAGGAGAAGGAAAAGAAAGTCCCAGCAGCACTCCCTCGTCGCCGGTAACTCCTCATGTACTAAACTAACTACTAAGGTATGGCCGCGGATTAACGCCAGTTCCTCCCCCTCCCTCCCTTCCCCTCCTCCCACCTTGGCTCTGCACTTCCTTCCCCTTCCCTCCCTAACGACCCCTCCTCCCCGCGTCCCTTTCTCGGTCCAGTCTCTTCTCACACCTTTGTTTCTATGCCTCCTAAATTAATTTCTCCTTATTATAAAACCATTTTTTTAAGCATAATAAAGTGTTTCAAGTGTTTTCAAGTGTTTCCTGGAACGTATTTATTATTTCTTTAGATTTTTCTCTTTTTTTTTTTTTTTACGGAACTGTCATTTTCCACCTTTGTTCTCTATTACCATTTTCTTTCCGTCTAGCTATTTTTGAGGCATGCTTCTCCTTTCCTCCTTTCCCTTTGCTAAATACCCTCATTAGCCTCATTACCCACACAACTTAACCCTTCCCTAGCCCGGTAGCTGCGGGGACCATGTTTCTTAAAGGTCCCTCTAAGCGAGAAAAATGAGAAAAAATCATCACTCACGCAAACCATTTCATAATATGTATCAACGTACTTGCGATCAATTTATGCATCATCTATTTTGGGGGGTCTTTATCATGGCACAAATTTGGCCCGTCGCTGCTACACGGTATATAAAGACACAAACATGGCCCGTCGCTGCTAACTCGCTAAGCTCAGAATTCCTCCTCGCCCATTCTTTACCACCGCGGCACCTACATGCACCCTAGCGTACTCTTTCTCACCTGTTACCTTCACTCTTAAATCATCCATTGCCTTTTGAATCTCCCCATACTTCACATCTTACCTGATCCACTATTTCTACTTCCACGCTTACCTTCTAAATTATCTGCTCCCTAAAGTCTACCTCCGTTTTCGTTTCATTTTTCAATACTGCATTTCAGCCCCTTTCTCGTTTCTGATCTTTACTCCCATATCACTCCTTACATATAAAATCTCACCATATCTTACATCCCACCTGATCAAATGCTTCAACTTGCACACCTACCCTCTTCCTCTCCTCTAAGTTCAGCGCTGTTCTTGGCCCGTAACATAACACTGCACTTCAGGC
The DNA here is from genome assembly GCF_024679095.1 of Eriocheir sinensis. Lineage (NCBI taxonomy): Eukaryota > Metazoa > Arthropoda > Malacostraca > Decapoda > Varunidae > Eriocheir > Eriocheir sinensis. The sequence continues at coordinate 8,773,357 of NC_066570.1, forward strand.
CATCATAACATACCCTTGCTCGCTTCTGATCTTTACTCCCACGTCATGCTTATCTATAAAATCTCACCACATCTTACATCCCACCTGATCAAATGCTTCAACTTGCACACCTACCCTCTTCCTCTTCACTAAGTTCAGCGCTGTTCTTGGCCCACTACTTAATACTGCACTTCAGCCCATCACAACATACCTTTTCTCTCTTCCTATCTTTACTCTCATATCATTCCATATCTATCCTATCTCACCATATCTTACATCCCACCTGGTCAACTGCTTCAATTTCCACACCTGCCCTCTTCCTTGGCCCGTCACATAACATTACACTTCAGCCCATCCTAACATACCCTTTCTCGCTTCTGAACTTCACTACCACATCACTTCTTATCCATCAAATCTCACCATGCTCTCATTTTCTACTTTTACTTCCACACCTACCTTCTGATTATCTACCATCTGGCAGCCCCAAAACCTGATTCCCTACCTTCCATTGTCCTTCTGACAACTCACAAACACATTCCAGTCTGAGCCAGCGACACCACCACGGCTATTGTCATCCCTTCCACGTAAAAACAATCACCACATGCCTCACTGTCGCCACGAGTAACATCAACACTTCCCATATCAGCACCATCCTCCCCTCGACACCATTACCACCATCACCATCACCACAGAACATGTAGATAGGGGCGAGGAAGAGGTGAGGATATAGGGTCAAAGGACATAGATACGAATGAGTTGAAACAGAAAAAAAGAGAATGAACTGAATAAAAGGGGAGAAAGGTAAGCGAAGAGGGAAGCAGATATGGAGTAAGATTGCAAAACGGTGACAGTGAAGGTGGAGAAAAGGCAAAAATAAAAGTGAAAGAGAAAGCAATATGGAGTGAAAAAAAAAAGATAAAGATTAGTTCGGGGATAATAGGAAGAACAATGAATAGGGAGGATGTCAGTTCATAATGAAAAAAAAAGGTAAACACACACACACACACACACACACACACACACAGGAAAAGTTGGATAATTATAGATACGGAGACGGGACCACACGAGCGTAAGCCCAGGCCCTGTAAAGTTACAACTAGGTAAATACACACACACACACACACACACACACACACACACACACACACACACACACACACACAGACAAACACAGACAGACACATCCAGACAGACATACATACACACACACACACACACACACACACACACACACACACACACACACACACACACACACACAGCATAAATTATTCCCCTTGGACGTGATTGAATTCCTTTCCAGTTGATACGAGTTTGTGAGCACATAAAAAAAAATATTGATACAAACAAATCACGTGTTAGCCACAGAGCATTACGTGAAGGGGGTGTATACACTAACTCTCTTAGTCACATGAACATTTTTTTACAGCAAAGGAGACAGCACAAGGGCACACAGAATAAGGAAACAATAAAAAAAAGCCCGCTACTCGCTGCTCCTGTAAAGAATCCGAAGAGGTGGCCGAAAGAACATAAGGAAATGAGAAAAAACATTTATTACCTTAACAACCGAGGGACAATTTTCATTTCGCATCGAATTCAACAATAACAAAAACAATGGTGAGGTTGTTCATACGCAGCTTATAAGTGAGTGTATGGACGATAGTGGTTCGAGTCCTGGCTGGGTTAAATAAAATAATAATAACAATGAAAATAATAATAATAATAATAATAATAATAATAATAATAATAATAATAATAATAATAATAATAATAATAATAATAATGATGATAATAATGATAAGAAGAGAAGAAGCATAACACCAGTAATAGTAATAAGAATAACAGAAATAATAATAAGGCAAATATCTGGCTGGAAGTGAAGGAAGGAGGCATGAAACGGAAGAAGAGCGAGGCATGTGAGGGAATTTGAGAAGGAATTTTGGAACGGAATATTGACGGCGAGAGAGGAGAGGAGAGGAGAGAGAGAGAGAGAGAGAGAGAGAGAGAGAGAGAGAGAGAGAGAGAGGAGGATAGCACGAAGGACACAACAATGGAGGCGCAGAAAAAGGCGAGGAGGACAAGGCCGTGAGACGAAAGATTACCAAGACAAACAATAGACACGACAAGGACAAACTGGTGAGGCCGAAGTGTGTTTTTAGGGTCCAAATCAAAACGGGTTACAATGAAACAAATATCAAAGCCTTACAACTACAAGAACAGCAACAACAATATAAGGAACATTTAATAGTATCGTTATCATAGTGATATAAAATCATAATAATAATATCGAAAGACTGCATAATAAATAAAAAAACAGCCTCGGAAATTATTTGTACACATATTTGTCTGCTGCTACTGTATGTCTCTCTCTCTCTCTCTCTCTCTCTCTCTCTCTCTCTCTCTCTCTCTCTCTCTCTCTCTCTCTCTCTCTCTCACACACACACACACACACACACACACAAACGTGGAGCAAAAGATAACGTCCCTGGCCTAGTTAATCCGGCAGGCTAAGATTCACACACTTCTCAGTCTGATTTTATTTCCCGCTTTCAAAGAACGGTTACTATTTCCCTTGAGAACATGGGAGGGAAGGTCGAGGTCTCAACAGTGCCCGTAGATCGGCTTACGAGTTCTAAAGCTCTCCAAGTGATCCCGAGTTTAGTACATGATCAGTCCGTGGTTGAATTACCGTGGCTGAATTACAAAGGAATGGGAGGGAGGGAACGAACTCGTGAATTTTCGACGGGTTATGTCTCCCTTGAGAATTTTGGGGCGAATATTCGGAAAGTTGAGGAAATTACGAGACGGCGTACATCAGGGGCAAGTTGTTATCAGGAGAGAGAGAGAGAGAGAGAGAGAGAGAGAGAGAGTAGAACAATAATGAAAACAAGAAGAAATGAGAGAGAGAAAGTAGAACAATTATGAAAACGAGTAGAAATAAAAGAACATATAAAATGGCAAGGCAGAATGAAAAAGAAAGCAGAGAGAAAAAGGGAAGTAAAAGCTAAGAAATAAAAGGGATGAAAAGAAAGAAAGGAATTGTCGGAGAGATGAAAATAAAAGAGGAACTGAGCGAGAAATGGCGAGAAATGGCGAGGATGCTGACGCGTTTCGGGAGACGTAGGAGAAAAGAACGGATAAAAAGGAAAAAAAAATCTTCAGAAAAAAATGCGATTATTTCCCAGCATTTGGAAATAGAAGTAAAATGTATTACTATCATTACTGGTGTGTTTTATTTTCCTCCTCCTTCTCCTCTATTATTATTATTATTATCATTATTATTATCATCATCATCGTCATCATTATCTACACTATTATCGCGTTTTCGCTTCAGTGATTGTGGAACTGCATTTTAGTGATAATATTTTCCTCGCCTAAAAGTTCACGGGTAAAAATATAGGTGTAGAAGTTTCCCTGATTGAGTGAGAAAGAAAATGGAGCGTGTGTCGGCGGCTCAGAGAAAATGGAGATCTTTCTGGCTTATTAACCTCTTTTTCCTCGCCCCACGCTTTTGGTGAGGCAGAGAGAGAGAGAGAGAGAGAGAGAGAGAGAGAGAGAGAATTATCCTTTTATATTTTATATCAAATAATGTTCTACGATTATTATTTTTATTAGTTTCCTTCCTAATTTTTCTTCTACTTTTCTTTGTTATTATTGTTATCATTTATCATTGCCATTATTTATCATTATTATTATTATTATTATTATTATTATTATTATTATTATTATTATTATTATATCGTTCCTTTATATATTTCTTGAACCATTTTCACCTCAAACAAGCTTTTAATTCTGACCCACTCCCTTGTCCTCCCACACAGCCTCTCAGCACACACACCTACATCACTCTCACCCAATACATCCTTACTCTGCACTTATCCACACTCATACTCGATCACACCCCATAAGTACATGCATCTCACCCACACACACAACACACACCAATACACACCAACACCTATGTCCCTTCACTCATCTATCACTGCCCCCTAGAAGCAGCCTCTTCACCCAACACACCCTTCATACACCCAACACACCTCACCGGCACACCCAGCTACACCTTTTCCTGCCTTCTACCGACATCAAAGTGACCTGACCTTGGGAGCAACACACCTGAGTCACGTGATTGGACTAAACACGTGACCATTTCCTTCCACGTGCACTGTGACCTCTGACCTACGGCGATGAAGGTCACTTGTCTCCTTCAGCAGTCCACAGGGCCGTCTCATGGAATATACACGCAGACAGGGCGAGGAGGAAGAGGAGAAATGGAAGCACGGACACATGGAAGAGCAGGTAAGAGAGAGATTTTTAGCTTAATTCAAGGTTGATTGCTTTGGTGAGTTAGTCTGTTTTTCAGGCGTTTGAGTGACCTGCGGAACGAGCTAAAACAATCTCTTAGCATACAGCGACATCGTTCAATTCACCCCTCTCGCAACGAAATATCGGTCAATACGATTTTTAAAAATGAGTTGGTAGGGAGGTTGTGTCAGTGGCGGATTAATTGGTTCAAGAAAAAAAATCTACTACCGATATTTATAGGACATTGCCTCTCTTATTTATTGTTCTCGGACCAGTCTGGAGTTTTAATAATTTTGATTGATCGACTTTGTTTACGTCGTCGAGGTATATGACGACGTGACGTATCAAATCCCCTTCTTATAGCTAGACAAAATATGACGTCCCTTTAGGTGAGGTCCGAGCCTCCCCACAGCGGTGCCACAACACTCCAAATACATCACTCTCTCTCATACAACTATTTACTGTTTGAAATTGTGTATAAAATATTTTGTATACATTAAATTTTAAAGTCTCTATAGTGTTATGAATGTGTCGCTTTTTAGAATAACAGCAATGAATTATATAAATTCTATAAAACGTGACTTTGGTTCTTTCTGACCTTTTCAGCGATTAAGGGCAGAATGTCACTTTCATCCTCACATCCAGGCGATGACAGCTATTCCGACGGCTGTCCTTACTCCGAAGGCTAGGTGTGGCAGGGCTGTGCCAGGGGACTCACCGAGCGGGTCTCGCCCAATCGGACTTATAGCCGAGTCTGATTATGGTTGTCTCTTTTTCCCGCATAAAGAGGTAGTCTCCTAAGTCGCTCTTCATGTGTCTAATCGCCTCTAAGAACGAATCATTTTCTTGGCGCTCTGCTGTACTCCCTCTATCGATTAAACGTCCTTCCTGTAGTTGAGGACTAAAACTGAACTGTGTATCCCAGGTGAGGTCTTACCAACCAGTTATACTCATGACTCACGGTACCCTACATGGAAAGTTTCTCGAAACCAACCAAACATAGCCATAGCTTTTTTTATAGGCAGACTTAGTGTTTTTTGTAGGGTTCATGTTACTGCTGAAAGTGACCTCAAGATCGAGTTCATCGTGACCTACTTGCAGTGGTGGATCGTACATGAAGATGGGGAGCAAGAGTAGGAAGAGTAGAGGAGGAGGAGGAGGAGGAGGAGGAGGAGGAATACATATTCATAGGATGAGGATGATGAGGAGGAGGAGGAAAAGGAGGGGGAACAGGAGGAGGAAGGAGCAGGGGCACATAAGTGAGTGAAGAATACATTGTTGCATTTTTTCTGCTTTCTTTTGTCACCTCCGTCTTGCTTTTTATTTAATATTTCAAGGATCCTCACCTTTACTTATTGTTCGTGTCATCATTGTTGTTATTAAAGTCGCAGTTATCGTTTTCCTGTTTTTTACTTAAATACATATTGCTTCAAGTAATTAAATAACAATTGTACAACAACCCCAGTAATAACAGACTCATTAAAAGACGCTAACATGATCCTATACAAAATAATCATCATTAGTCGTAATAATTATTAAATACACACACACACACACACACACACACACACACACACACACACACTTTCACCTTGACTGTTTGACCTTCACGCTGCTGATCTGCCGCCGCCACACTTACCTGTAACAAAGGGAAAAGAGCATTCATTAGTTAACGTCATCACTATTCATCATTGTAATACCTGAGTAAAATTGATACTGATGCAATGATGATGATAATAATAATAATAAGAATAAGAATAATAAGAGGAAGAGGAAGAGGAAGAGGAAGAAGAAGAAGAAGAAGAAGATGAAGAAAAAGCAGAAGCAGAAGAAGAAGAAGAAATAATAATAATAATAATAATAATAATAATAATAATAATAATAATAATAATAATAATAATAATAATAATAATAATAATAATAATAATAATAATAACAACAACAATAAAGTCATAATATCAATAGTAATAATAACAATAATAGCAAACGATAAAGGAAAAGACTGGAAATATTGTCATGGAAAAGAATAGAGTGGAAGGAGGAGGAAGATGATGATAATAATGATGAGGAGGAGGAGGAAGAGGAGGAGGAGGTTGAAGGTTAGAGGAGGAGGAAGAGGAGACACGTTGATGGAGCTTTGCATATTGAGGGAAAAAAATTACATTCACATTCAGCGCCGATAAGCATCAATAAGGAACGACGCGGCCGGCGGTGTAAACAGACGATCCACCACCATCACCACCACCACCACCACCGCCGCCATTAACAACACCAACATGACAATCCCATCACCACCATCACCACCACCACTATCACCGCCACCACCCCTAAGCCCCCCTCCCCACCCTTCGCCACCACCGTTAGCACACGCAACACCCCTCCAATCACAGTAATGGCTTCACACACACATTGGACAACACACACAAAACACATCACGGGCGGACCGGTGTGTTCCCTGTACCACAAAGCCTCTATTACCCTCACTGAATTTATTTCCACCCGTTCCCCTTTCCTCTCCCTTTTCCTTCTCAAAGCTAAATCCTTCCCTGTCCTCTAATCCCTGGGCTCCCTTTAGCAAGTTAAATTCTTCTCCCCCCCGAGCTTTCCTTCCCCCTCGTAAGGTAAGTGTTCCGCCCCCGTTACCTCCTCCCCGCGGCCATCCGGGTGGACACGTGTGGCCAAAATTACCTGTCCAACAACACCTCATTCTGGCGGACTAATGAAAAACAAGAGAAGAGGGGCCGCAGGGGCGCTGCAACCTGAATCTGCATGATGGCTCCCCAGGGCCTGTCCCATATCCGGCCCGCAGCTGCTCCGCCACGCAGATTTTTTCCACCAATCAATAAACAGTTCCCGGTGGTGCCACAGGTTCCGGGAGGCAGGGCCATGCGGGCGCGGCTGCAGGGTGTCAAGGGAGCACTCTGGCGGGGTAATGACAAAGGAACGGGAAGGGAGCAGATCACGTCTGGCTGAGGCTGGCATGGCGGGGGTGGCGTGGGGCACGAGGACAGGAGACATACGGTGCCCCAAGACTTGTAGGGGCGCCGCGGGAAAGGAGACGCGAGAAGGCCCGCCCGCACAAGGCCCCCCGGGGAGCAGGGGACCGAGGCTTTACTGTTGTTGTTTGTGGCTGCTGCTGCTGGTGCGCAGGGATTGTGGAATTCCGAAACACAAATTACTTTTTGTATTGCTTCCCAGAAGGGCAGGCTGATGGTATGCTGCCCTGAGGTGAAAGCAGCCTCTCTCTCTCTCTCTCTCTCTCTCTCTCTCTCTCTCTCTCTCTCTCTCTCTCTCTCTCTCTCTCTCTCTCTCTCTCTCTCTCTCTCTCTCTCTCTCTCTCTCTCTCTCTCTCTCTCTCTCTCTCTCACGAGTGATAACGGAATGTTTCAGTGTAGGTGCGTGTTTGTTTGTTTGTTTATTTGTTTGTTTGTGTGAGTGTGCGTGAGCGCGAGCACTTGTGAGTGTATGATTTTCATACACACACACACACACACACACACACACACACGGGGTGGAGACGATGGGCAGTCTCCATTAATCTGTGCCTGCTGTTCACCCAGCGGTAAATGGGTGCCGTGTGTCAGTCGGGGGACATGTCCCGCCTCCCGGGTGTGTGTGGGTGTGATGTGAGCTTCCAGCCGTACCCAGAGGTCCGTCACCTCAGCTCCGAGCTTTTTCAGGGAAGGTGCTGGCAGAAGATCATGAGTCTGGCGCATGATAAAAGCATGGTGAATGACACACACACACACACACACACACACACACACACACACACACACACACTACTGCAGCCCGAACACTACATGAAAAGGAGTCACAAGTGCACTGTAGAGACGGAAGGAAGTGAGACGAGGTGAGGCGCAGCTGGCGAGTGTTCCGATAAAATGTCTGGTCGGGGAGACAAGATCCGTGAGAGCCAGTGAGTCGCGGCTTCAATGCGTGGCGCTAAGTGCGGCCCTCGATAACACGCTCAAGTAGGCTGAGTCAAGGGCTTCGACCCGCCGCAGCCCGACACAACCCAGCCTCCTCGCCGACACTCCCGCGACGCCCATTGCTTGGCGAGGCGGGACGGATTAACTGAGGCAAACTGAGGCCACAGCAACACCACAGACGAGGACGAGGGCAGCGATGGCATGACATTCAATCGGTATTACTTTCGTGTCCCGAGAAGATAAAAAAAAAGACTAAGGAATGGAGCCACCGGGAGAAGGGCAAAGAGCATCGACAACAGAGGGGTGGAACATAAAGACGAAGAGTTTAGACTTTGAAAGAGTAGAAAAGGAGGAGATACAAAGACTTTAGGAGGATGGAAGGGAATAAAGAATGCCGTCTTTGGAGAACGGATGAAAGAGGAGTTCAGAACATAAGAACATAAGAACGATGAGTGAAGAGTTTGGAAGTGGAAAAAAGGAGAAACAAAGATTTAAAACGAAATAGAAGAACAAGGGATAATGCCGTCTTTGAAGGCGAACCGAGGAACAAGGAACGAGGAGCTTAGAACAGGACATAAAGACGATGAGTAAAGACTTTTGAAGAGTAGAAAAGAAAGAGAAACAAAGACTTAAAAAAGAGTGGAAGAGGACAATGAGCCGATTTCACAGTCCAACACAGTGTCTTCGTAACAGCCCGAACCAAGCTATAGAATATCATACAATCCAAAATGGTGAGGTCTTCGATGCCACACTAAATACACAAGACTTTTCCTGTATAGCTTCATCAAATTTGTGAACTTAAATATAAACACCAGGCACTATACAAGGAAATTTCGAAGGCTCTGGTATTGGTTTGGGAGCTTACTAACCCATCATGGGGAACTGTGAAACTGGCCCAATGTCTAATAAGGAGAACGGAGAAACGGAGATACGAGGAGCTATATAGGAACAGAAGGACATAAGGACGATGCGTAAAGATTTTTGAAGAGTAAAAAAGAAAGAGAAACAAAGACTTAAAAAGAATGGAAGAGGACAAGGAATGATGGGAGAACGGAGGAACGGAGACACGGAGATACGAGGAGCTTAGAACAGGACATAAGGATGATGAGTAAACACTTTTGAAGAGTAGAAAAGAAAGAGAAACAAATACTTTAACCCGGTAGCAGCGACGGGCCAAATTTGTGGCTTTACCGTGTAGCAGCGACGGGCCAAATTTGTGGCATGATATAAACCCCCCAAAATAGATGATGTATAAACTGATCACAAATGCGTTGATATTTATTATGAACTGGTTTGTGTGAGGGGTGATTTTTTCTCATTTTTCTCGCTTAGAGGGACCATTAAGAAACATGTTTAATAATGAGAACGGAGGAACGGAGATACGAGGAGCTAGGAACAGAAGGACATAAGGGCGATGAGTAAACACTTATGAAGAGTAGAAAAGAAAGAGAAACAAAGACTTAAAAAGAGTGGAAGGAATGATGGGAGAACGGAGCTAGGAACAGAAGAACACAAGGACGATGAATGTAGAGTGTGGAAGAGTGGGAAAGAAGGAGAAACAAAGACTTAGGAAGAATGGAAGAGGACGAGGAATGCGGCTTAAAAGGAGAATGAAGGAACGAAGAACAGAGAACGGAGAACACAGCGGCACAAAACTGTTAGCTGGCAATACCGGGACGTGACCATCAAAGAGAAGTGAAAATTTTACGGCGAGACAGGCAACGCACGGGCGGAATTGCTAGGGACGGAGACACAACTTATGCATGGAAGCACAGGAAGACTTGCTTACTAATTAGGTTTCTGTTTTCATGTTTTTTTGATTAGCTTGTTATGTTCCCCTTCCTC
>NC_066570.1:8788414-8835914 GCF_024679095.1 Eriocheir sinensis
GAGGCACGGCTAAGTGACGTAAGGGAGCACCTCAGAGACACCTGAACCTCGATCGTCGAACAACGGGATGAAAGAAGTGTGTAACGGTGTAAAACTTGGTTGCGGGGAGCTCAGCCAGGGTTTTGGTGGGCGTGAGGAAAAACACTTGCTGCCTTAGAGAAAATGTATTCTTAGCCTAAGGTACAGCGTAGCGGTGGTGAGAGAGACGAGACAATAGGTGTGTGTCGGCAATCTCTCTGGAAGGAGTGACGAATTACAGATTGGAAAATAATGAAGTTACAATTGGTCACGTATGTCAAGGTGACCTCTAAGCCTGATGAAATGCTTTGTATACAAACTGAGACGGTAAACACTGACAGCTGACATTCCTACAAGGTGGTGTGATCTATCTGTCGTGGGTTTTTTCCAATGATATTGTATGCCTAATTCGTGGTGATATTAAGTAATAATAATAATAATAATAATAATAATAATAATAATAATAATAATAATAATAATAATAATAATAATAACAATAATACACTGATATACTACAATTACTATAAGAAGTGCAGGGAGGTGTCATTCCCCGAATCTACAGCCAAGTCCCTTGAAAGTTGAGCGGAGCGTGAACGCTGCACGGGCTGAACAGAGCACCAACACGAGCACCAAGGCTCTCCATCACAGCCTCCCAGTGGAGCAGCCCGCTACACCTCCCGGCGCTACCCTCGCATGCATACTCAAAACACAGAGCAACAAATCTCCAAAACAACACGCCGATACATACACGCCCAGGGGCGGGGAGGGACAACCCAGCAGCAGGGAACTCAGCTCACCGGAGCCGCTCCAGCATCTTACACACCGCGTCAGCCAATATTGCCGCAGCCGATATTGCGGTTAAGTAAAAGAAATGGGAGGCGTGAGGCAGCGAACCGCCTTCCTCCTAGAGCGGATCGTCCCTGGAGGGAAATCGTGCCTTTAAAACACAGCCATCTCCGCCCCGCCGCCGGCAGCACACCCCTTCTGCTGCCGCTTGCTGCGTGCTTCATGCTGCCCTCGACGCTGCACCAAACCCGACTCTGACAACACAATTCGTCACCTTGATAAATACCTGCCAACAAGCCCTCTACTCACTCACACTCCTTCATCAACCCCCCCTCCACCTACAAAAACAACACCACGCCCCTCCACCCACATCTTCCAAACCACCATGACCTGCCACTAACATGTCTTTTCAGCCACACGATCCTTGTCCCTTCCCCAGGTATCACGGGGCGTCACAGTACATCGACATCCATTCCTCTGCCTACACGTTCCTATTACCGCGTCCTGCACTGTCACCGAGGCTCCTTTCAACAAGACGAATACCTGGCGCGTGGGTGAGGGATGGGCCTCCACGGACTTGGTTTACACACACACACAAACACACACACAAGCGGTCTGACGAGAAAACTTAGGACAAAATAATCGCCTCCCATCCCCCTCTGCTACCCCACCCCACCCCCCCGCCTCAGTCCTTAGTCTCCTGATGTATACGAGGGAGAACATGAATATCCGGCTCGTTCCCTATCTTATCTCACCCTCCTGTTCTGTTTTGTTTTACCATGTTTCCCGAAGTTCACGGAGATACCCTTGAAGAATGCTTGGTCGTGAAGGAAGGAACAATGCCATTCGAGTCATCCAGGTATTTTTTCGAATCCTTTACGCATGGACTTTAGTGGACTTACCTCAATCAGTAAAAAGTCTCTTGGGGAGGTATTACAAGACTTTCGGTTCTCACATTATCTATTTCTAAAGGTCAAAGAGGGGGTCAGTCGGGTTCTAATGAGTGTTTTAACAGGTTCATGGTACAGAGGAAGGGTCACACTACCACCAGGGTCATAGAGCTACTCCTGGAAATGCCCACAACTCCTACGAAAGCCTTGCCAAATTAGTGTTCTTGGCCGATGAAATGTCTTAAAATACGACACTTTCGCTTCTCACTTTATCTATGCCTAAAGGTCAAAGAGGGGGTCAGTTGGGTTCTAATGAGTGCTTCAACAGGTTCATGGTACAGAGGAAGGGTCACACTATCACCAGGGTCATAGAGCTACTCCTGGAAATGCTCACAACTCCTACGAAAGCCTTGTCAAATTAGTGTTCTTGGCCGATGAAATGTCTTAAAATACGACCCTTGATGCCTCACTCGACCTGTCACGCTGTCACACCCAGCGTTGCCAAATTATCGTACTCAAAACATCGCAAATATCAGTTCCAGGGCCCCGAAACTTTCCTACTCACACAGATAACGAAATTCCAGTTAAAGTTATCGTTAAAATCATTACTTATTGGTGTCTGTTTGCGATAGCTGTGAGTCAGAAACCGGAAATTACGATGTGCTGAGTGTCTGATTACGATAATTTGGTAACGCTGGTCACACCTCATGCACTGCGGCCAATCACTTCGGCATCACCAGCATCGCCTTTGGCTCCCCAGTGGTCAGAAAAATTCGTCCACACCTATTATTATTATTGTTATTATTATTATTATTATTATTATTATTATTACTATTTCTTTATCATCATTACACTTATCATTTTATTATCATTATCATATACGCGCCCACGCATCATCATAATCATCAAAATCCTCCTCCTCCTCCTCCTCATCATCATCATCATCATCAACAGTAGTAGTAGTAGTAGTAGTAGTAATAATAGTACTAGCATAAGCAGCACTAATAGCAGCAATAGTAATGGTAGTTTAAACGAAGAAACAAACAAACACAAACTCAAACACACACACACACACACACACACACACACACACACACACACACACACACACACACACACACGAAATACAGTTCCCATCTTCTCTCACTCTTCCAGCATCACAATTTCTATCAGCTCAGGAAAATGCATGATCACAGTTAAAGATCTCTCCTCATCCTGTCTCATCCACAGACTTTTGTTCCCACCCTAATACTTTACCTTCCACCTCCACTACACTAAGTACAGTTCCCTTCTTCTCAAACTTTCCAGCATCAAAATTTGTATCAGCTTTATCTTTTACCCTAAAGTAGCTCAGGAAAATGCATGATCACAGTTAAAGTTCTCTCCTCATCCTGCCTCATCCATACACACTACGATAAGCACTTTCCTCCCTCTCCTCACTCACAGGTAACCTCATGCTTCCATCCTTAACCCGTAAGATTATCCGTAATCCATGAGTACTGTTATCTCCCTAATGCTTTTCCTAATACTCCGCCAGACTGTTTCCATCTACCATAACTCTTGAGGGGATATTACACTGGCCATATTTTCCGCGGATCTTCAGTCAAACCACGATTTCCGATGGCGTGGTTCTCAATTGTTTGTTGTTATTGCTGCTGATGAAGATGATGAGTAATACCGTCGTCCTTCAGTGAAATCTACCGTAGCTTTGGAAGATCGTGGACACGTCAGAAAACCAAGCAAATATGAGAACCACGCCAGCGGAAATCGTGGTCTGACTGAAGATCCACGGAAAATTTGCCCAGTGTAATAGCCCCTTTAGTCTCCCCACGCTTGACCTTCACCTCTTTACATCTCCAGGTAACCCGAGTCACCTCCAGCCCATTCCTCACACCCGTCAGCGACAGGACGAGAACAGGCAGAAACAAGCCACGCAACACACGCCTCAGCCACGTCCCACGCACGGGCAGGCAGGGACACACGACACGCCGCCCGACACAGGCTGAAGTTGACACGTATTCCACCACCACCACCACCACCACTACCACTACCACCTCCACCACGAGAACAGGTAAGAGATGAACATAAGCGGAAAGAGAGAGGAGGAGAAGAAGCAAGGATGACAGGAAGAAAGAGCAAGATTGAAAAGAATTAATTATCAGAATAGAAAGAAAGATTGAAAAAAAGAAAGAAAAGAGGGAAAATGACAGGAAAGGAAGGAAGGGAAAGATTGCAAAGAATTAATAATCAGAATAAAAAGAAAGATTGGAAAAAGAAAGAAAAAGAGGGAAAATGACAGGAAAGGAAGAAAGGGAAAGATTGAAAAGATTTAATTATCAGAATAGAAAGAAAGATTGGAAAAAGAAAGAAAAGAGGAAAATGACAAGAAAGGAAGGAAGGGAAAGATTGAAAAGAATTAATAATCAGAATAGAAAGAAAGATTGGAAAAAAGAAAGAAAAGAGGAAAAATGACGGTAAAGCTAAACACGAATCCAAAACCACCACCACCACCACCATCTTCATCACCACCACCACCACCACATCATCATCCCCCCCCCTCCTCCTGGGTCTCGGGTCGGTCCGTGGCCCCAACAATAATTATCCAGAGTGCAAATTAGACTGTTATTGTTAGTGTTTCTCGAGTCACTTTGCTTGATGTATACGGCCAAATAGAGCAGACCACAGTCATTAGCGTTATTATTATCATTATTATTATTATCATTATTATTATTATTATTATTATTATTATTATTATTTCTTTATCATCATTACGTTTATTATTTTATTATCATTATCATATTCGCGCCCACACATCATCATAATCATCAAAATCCTCCTCCTCCTCCTCCTCCTCCTCCTCATCATCATCATCATCAGTAGTAGTAGTAGTAGTAGTAGTAGTAGAAGCAGCAGCACTAAAGGCAGCAGTAGTAATGGTAGTTTAAACGAAGAAAACTCAAACACACACACACACACACACACACACACACACACACACGCACGGTTAAACTAACAATACTCGGCTGAAAAATGAGACCGCTGATTTATGGCGAGTCTGATGCAGGTACTTGTGGGGGGGAGGAGGAGGAAGAGGAGGAGGTGGAATTATAAACTTGAATTCTGAATAAAAGCAACGAAATAGGTTACGAAAGAGAGAGAGAGAGAGAGAGAGAGAGAGAGAGAGAGAGAGAGAGAGAGAGAGAGAGAGAGAGAGAGAGAGAGAGAGAGGTACACACACACACACACACACACACACACACACACACGCAAATAAGCACCTCCTACCTCCCCAGACACACATACACACAAACAAACAAACAAAAAAATACACGCAGATATACAGAATAAGTTAAGATAAAAAATAAAACAAGAAGCACAGGCTATAAAAAAAATACACGTCCAGGCATGTAAGATAACAGTCGGACAAAGACACAAGAGAAACACAGCGAGGATGGAGTAAAAAATAGCCCGAAAAGAAAGAGAGAAAAATATGACAGTCCTGAGTGATGTAGGACAGGCAGGCGAGGAGGAGGAGGAGGAGGAGGAGGAGGGAGGGAATGAAAAAAGAGAGAGAAGGGAGCAAGTTAGGGACGAAAAAAACAGAAAAAGCAGAGAGAGAGAGAGAGAGAGAGAGAGAGAGAGAGAGACTGGAAGAGGGAAGGGCAGAGGAAGATAACAAGGGTGAAATAGGATAGTGGAAGGAAAGGGAGACTGGAAAGGATACCCGGACGAGGTGGAGAGGCGAGAAGGCGGAGAGGTGGAGGGAGAAAAATGGGAAGGAAGGAGGAAGGGAGAGAATAGTGAAATGTGAAGGATGAAAAAGAAAAAAAAAGTATACGAGGGGAGAGAGAGAGAGAGAGAGAGAGAGAGAGATCAACATGAATGAAACTATAGTGATATGTAAACTTAATTGATTATGTAGCACTCCCTTATTGTGTAACGGTGTAAATAAATAAAAAAAAATAAGAGAGAAAGAGAGAGAGAGAGAGAGAGAGAGAGAGAGAGAGAGAGAGAGAGAGAGAGAGAGAGAGAGAGAGAGAGAGAGAGAGAGAGAGAGAGAGAGAGAGAGAGAGAGAGAGAGAGAGAGAAAGGGACAGTGATTCACGGGAGAGCTATGCAGGTGAACACGAGAAGGTAGGTAAATGAGTAAGTTAATTATGCAAATGGCCCTGACCCCTATCCGTGTATACATAAATAAACACCCCCTACACCCCCCTTCCCCCTACACACACACACACACACACACACACGCCTGGCTAAGTAATGGCCGCCACACATAACAGGTGGAGCCGCGCCGTCGTAAAACACACCGCGGCGCCGCTAAATCAAGACGCCGAGCCCTGACTTTCCCGCCCCGCCCCGCCCACGCCTCACGCACACGCCCCCCCGCACGAACACACCCGAGCCCCCTACGCCCTATGCTTACACCCGCACTCGTTGTTTATAGCCACACCTTATATCAAACTCAAAACCTCATGCATACACTTATGGTACCCTCTGTTTATTATTATTATTATTTTTACACTTACACTAAACTCGAATATTCATCAACACAACCTTTAAGCAGCGACGGGCCAAATTTGTCGCTTTACCGTGTAGCAGCGACGGGCCAAATTTGTGGTTTTACCGTATAGCAGCGACGGGCCAAATTTGTGGTTTTACCGTGTAGCAGCGACGGGCCAAATTTGTGGTTTTACCGTGTAGCAGCGACGGGCCAAATTTGTGCATTTAACGTGTAGCAGCGACGGGCCAAATTAGTGGCTTTACCGTGTAGCAGCGACGGTCCTATTTTGTGTTTTTACCTTGTAGCAGCGACGGGCCAAATTTGTGGCTTTACCGTGTAGCAGCGACGGGCCAAATTTGTGGCTTTACCGTGTAGCAGCGACGGGCCAAATTTGTGGCTTTACCGTGTAGCAGCGACGGGCCAAATTTGTGGCTTTACCGTGTAGCAGCGACGGGCCAAATTTGTGCCTTTACCGTGTAGCAGCGACGGGCCAAATTTGTGCCATGATATAAACCCCCTAAAATAGATGATACATAATCTGATCACAAATGCTTTGATATATATCATGAAATGGTTTGTGTGAGGGGTGATTTTTTCTCATTTTTTTCGCTTAGAGGGACCATTAAGAAACGTGATCCCCGATGCTACCGGGTTATTAAATCAACAACACTTGCCTACCTCCACGTGAATCAAGAACGAGCTCCGGGGGGCAGCATGAGCCAAGAAATGATGGCGCCACTATAAAACACTTGCCTGCGCCATGACGGGTTGGGGCCGACCACCAACCAGGCCCCTGAAGAAAACCTACCGCCCATAGGTTGGCACGTTAAAAAAAAAATCTACCTTGCTCTACCCTTGTTTACTGTCCCTAACACATACGTACAATATACACCTACACCCCATGTTTATAGCTAAGCCTGATGTTTACACCCACTCAGACTCGTATATCCATCAATACAATTCTTAAACCAACAACACAAAAAAAAAATAATGTCCAATGTCCTACACACATACCTCATACACCTACATATACACCCCATACTTATGACCACGCCTTATATTCACACCTACACCCAGACTCATATATTCACCAAGAAAAGCCTCACATCAACAACTAAGACTTGCCTACACAAAAGTCCAATGCTACCCCCACACACATATACCTCTTACATCTACACTTCCGTTCACTCTGTTCTTATCCTTGCGACCCGTGCCAATACCCACACTTTACGTCTATATTCATAACTAATAGCAAACTAGACACTGGTTGGTATTACAAGACACTCTCGGTTCTTACATGAGCTATTTCTAAAGGTCAAAGAGGGGGTAAGTCGGGTTCTAATGAGAGTTTCTTCAGGTTCACGGTACAGAAGAAGGGCCAAACTACCACCAGGGTCATAAAACTACTCCTGGATATGCCCACAACTCCTACGAAAGCCTTGTCAAATATGTATTCTTGGGCGGCGAAGAGTCTTATCATACAACCCTATGCTTCCACTCACAGCCTTCGCCTATCAACATTTTCTGCCAAACACCCACAGTTCATAGTCCGCCTCACACCCAATGAACGCACACCCACTTCCAACGTCCACTTTCCACGCCTGCAATATAGTCTACTTTCTGCGCCTATTACTGATACGTCATGACAGCTGGTTGATTGAGTGTTTGTCTAATTGGTTCTGATTGTCGCGTGTACACTTATGCAGTTTACCGAAGAATATACGTTATAGGATTTTCAAACAGTTACTCCCGGCGTGGTTCTCTTGTCCCCAGTGTGGTCTTCCCTTTTTAAATGTGGTCCTTTACTACATATATCGTCACCCTCATAAAATAATCGCCTAAGTCATTTTTCAGCGATTTCCAGGTTTTTGTCTACATCAATTTTTCATCACGTGACGCCCATTTTTGTGTAGTTGCCTTCGTCATTCAGGGTTTGAGTGTTCTAGAATTGGCCTTTTCATTTCTGCCTAAATCTTAAGCCAAATGAGATAATGACAGTTATTTTCTGATTCCCTGAAAAGTAGAAAATAATGACTTAGCGGGTTCTTTACAAAGGTGACGATATATTCTTTCCTCCTTCCCCCCATTCACCTCATTTCCATATCACTCTCCCTAACGCCCACTCACACCCGTCCAAGTCCTCACCCCACCTGTTTACAACCTTTACTTTCCCTCTTCACACCATTCCTATCTCTCTTCTCTACCCCTACTCACACCCGTCCATGCCCTCACTCCCCTCTTTACCACCTTTTCTTCTTTTCAACCCATTCCTCTCTCACTCTCTCCCTTACGCCCACTCACACCCGTTCAAATCCCTCTTCACCTTATTTTCATCTCACTCTCTCCTCTACACCCACTCACACCCGTCCATGCCCTCACTCCCCTCTTTACCACCTTTTCTTCTTCTTTTCAACCCATTCCCCTCTCACACCTGCCCAAGTACTCATCACTCACACCCTTACACCCCAACACCCTGCACAACCTCCCTCTGTCCTCTATCCTTCAACAACCCACGCTCAGTGATTTGCTGCGCCCCCTGCTAGATCTTTATTACCTACGTGATTCGTTTGGAGCGTTAATAATGGGGGGAAAACGATGAGGTGATAGAGACTTGAGGAGTGAGTGAGTGGGTGAGTATGTGAGTAAGAGAGTGAAGGGGCGAGTGAGTGAATGAGGGAGTGCGATGAGTGAGTAAATGAGTGAGTCTGGGAAGAAGGAATTTAGACGTGGGCGGAAGGGAAGGAGAAGGAGAAAATTACTTAATAAATACGGGAGTGAGTAACTAAATGGATATATGAGTGCGTGAGAGGGCGAGAATGTGGTTGGGTGAGTGACTGAATCAATACCTAAGTGAATGTATGAGTGAGTCAGTAAGTAAATGAGTAACGAAGAAGGGAGGGAGGGAGTATATAAACATCGCCTGAGAAAAGAGGGGAGCCAGTATAGTATTGTCTCGGCCTTGACGGCGAAATACGGCCTCGGGAAGTTTATAATTAGCAGGGGCGAGGCGCACGACCCTGAGGAGGCAGCGGCGGCAATGGCTTCCAGGGGCGGGGCGCGGGGGTCCTTGGGAAGCCCTGCACTGACCCTTGTGTTGGTGACGACGGCGAGGGTGAAGGTGGATGATGCAGATGATGATGATGATGATGAGGAGGAGGAGGAGGAGGAGTTTGAGTTGGCGGAGGACGAGGTAGACGGGGAGGAGAAGAAGGAAGAGGAGAGAGAGAGAGAGAGAGAGAGAGAGAGAGAGAGAGAGAGAGAGAGAGAGAGAGAGAGAGAGAGAGAGAGAGAGAGCGCAGGACGATAACGATAACTTTAATGGAGAGGAAACCGTACTGGCGGTGTTCGTTCTAAAAAAATATATTTTCTAACACCACCAACCACCACAACAACAACAATGATAATGATAACCGTAAAAATACCACCAATGATTAGAACGGGGTGTTGTTGTCGCTCAAAGGCTTCCCCCGACGTACTTGCTTCTCGTATTGCGTCACAAGGAGAGGACGAGGGAATAAGAGGAGGAAAACAGGGCACTTCTCCTCCGCCCTTACAGTACACGGGCTTAAAGACACTACATGCCACTACTGCATTATTTTCATTGTTGGCCATTGCTTATACATCTAGTAGTTCAGCACCCTAAAATGCTATTCCAGGAAAAATGTATATAATTGCAAATGATACAAATTTGCTTAAGGCGAAGGAGGGACGCGTAATGATGACTCGATGCTCTCCAAGGATATTTTTGTTCTCTTCTATTATAGTTCCTTGGCTGACTCTTTTTTGATATAATAACAAGAGCGTATAACATAAAACGGAGCACCTCAACATTTACCCTTTCTCATAATCCCTATCTTCTTGTTTACTCATTTCTTGTATCTCGTCGTCTTTCTCTTCTTCTCCTAACCTAACCTAACCTAACCTAACCTAACCTAGCCTAGCCTAACCTGACCTAACCTAACCTAGCCTAGCCTAACCTAGCCTAGCCTAGCCTAGCCTAACCTAACCTAACCTAGCCTAGCCTAGCCTAGCTTAACCTAACCTAACCTGGCCTAACCTAACCTAACCTAGCCTAGCCTAACCTGACCTAGCCTAACCTAACCTAGCCTAACCTAGCCTAGCCTAGCCTAGCCTAACCTAACCTAACCTAACCTTTTATTTAACACTTATTCCTCTGCCTCAGAATCACCCCTTTGGACTCTTCTTCTTCACTTCATTCCTCGTCTTCCATCGAATATATTTTCTTCCTCTCTGTACTATCCTCGTCCTTCTCGTTCCATTACATCCTGCCACCACCACATACCACAGTCACATCCTTGGGCAGTGTTGTGGCAGTGGCTGTAAGGAGTAACGATTCGGATAAGTTATCAGTAGGTACAACAATGATTATAGTCTTGTGTTCGTGCAATCACTGAGGATGTACGGTAATCTAAAAGTATGAAAAAAAGTTATCTTCATCATTTAAGCGGAAGGACTACGGTCAGTTAACCCGGTAGCAGCGACGGGCCAAATTTGTGGCTTTACCGTGTAGCAGCGACGGGCCAAATTTGTGGCTTTACCGTGTAGCAGCGACGGGCCAAATTTGTGGCTTTACCGTGTAGCAGCGACGGCCCAAATTTGTGGCTTTACCGTGTAGCAGCGACGGGCCAAATTTGTGGCTTTACCGTGTAGCAGCGACGGGCCAAATTTGTGGCTTTACCGTGTAGCAGCGACGGGCCAAATTTGTGGCTTTACCGTGTAGCAGCGACGGGCCAAATTTGTGGCTTTACCGTGTAGCAGCGACGGGCCAAATTTGTGCCATGATATAAACCCCCAAAAAACAGATGATGCATAAACTGATCACAAATGCTTCGATATATATTATGAAATAGTTTGTGAGTGATGATATTTTCTCATTTTTCTCGCTTAGAGGGACCATTAAGAAACATGATCCCCGCTGCTACCGGGTTGAATTGTCCTCCCGTGCTCATGTCTGTCACTTCAGCTGCGAGATTACGAACCGAAGAGCAGCCTTGACACTCATATTCTCTAATGCTGTCCGCTATGCTGAGTCCAAGTATACTGTGGCCCCTGTATGCCCCAACTATTAGAGGAACTCACGTATGCTCATGTCTGTCACTTCAGCTGCGAGATTACGAACTGAAGAGCAGCCTTGACACTCATATTCTCTAATGATGTGCGCTATGCTGAGTCCAAGTATGCCCTGTATGCCCCGCCAATTAGAGGAACTCACGTATGCTACATCAGTGCAGCGTTCATGAAAGCGTCCGTCACGGAACTGAACTCAACTTCCGAAACAATATCGGATTTCCGAATCAAAACAGAATTCCCAAAGCCTCGCAGAATTACTCCAACCGACCCGCGCGTCCGACACCAACTTGAATTTCAGACACAGTACTGAATTTCCAACACCGGCGCTGACCCACAAAACAACACGGAATTTCCCAAACAGAATGGAACTAACTTTTTCCCCCAAAGGACAACACTGACCTTTCCGAGGCGCGCGTTCCCCCATCAGTCAGTCACAAGTTTTTCCACATTGCTGCAGCGCTACAACACGAGGCCCCTAGCTGGTGGTCCCAGATGCCGCCCCCCTGCCCGCCGCTGCCCTCCATCACCCCGCACGGAGGAATGGCCCCTTAAAGCAGGTGATAATGCCACGCCCTTATCGCCCACACGCCGCCCGATGCCCCGCGAGACGGACGACTCGAGAAAAGTTTAATCTCCGAGTGTTCTTGCTCCGCTGCCGGGTCTTTGCCGACTTTGTTCTATTAAGCCTTTCTTTTCCTCCTCCTCCTCTGTCTTCCCCTTTCCCCTCTTTTTCCAGTATTTTCTATCTGTTTCTTTCCATTTCTATCGTAGTCGAGATGGCGAAGTACATCTTGCCAGCTACACCCGACCCACACAGCCTCCCACCAAAGTTGCCAGATTGTCTTACTCAGCCTCTTATATTTACCGACTTCCGACCCAAAAACTGTCTCGTGGACCCCAATAAGGAGATTCACTTAAGATTATCGCTAAAATAGTTAATTCCTGATGTTTCTTGGCAATAGTCTGGCGTCAGAAACCAGTAAATACTATGCTCTGAGTACGACAATCTGGAAACGGTGCCTCCCACTCCACTCCTCAGGGTCAGCCAGTAACGTGTACCTCGGCCAATTGCACGGAACATCAGGGAGGTGCTATGGGGTGTGCGGTAATGTGGACGATGCAGCGGCCATCAGCGTCCCTGGCAGCCACATGAACACTCCGCCTGATGCTCTAAGGTCGAGGCTACAGTGGTGAGGCCCGCAGCCAGGGTGAGCACTGAGCAAAGTTGTCGACTAACGTGTCTGTGAGGCAACGCTTACACTTCCACAACTGCGGGGGAGAACGCGACAGAAATCTTATTCCGTGATATTCCGCGATGGTTCCCCGGAAGGTCCAGGCACTCAGGAACGGGAGCGCGAATGCAAGATGGGGAGGCGGCCAGCGAGGTGTGAAGGAAGGGCAGCAACGCTCTTAGCATGGGGAAGACCCTGCCATGGCCGGTTACGAGGCAGGGCAGGCAAGGTAGGCAGGGGAGGAAAAGGGCTGGGAGTGAAGGGAGGCATGGGAAGGGTAAGGAACGCAATGGAAAAAATCATTGAGACAGGGACGCAAAGAGAAGAAAGGGAAGGATAGGGAAGCATAGTGAAGCAACGAAGACAGGAGAGATGACATGGATTAGGGAAAGAAAGCCAGGAAAGGAAAAAGTAGACCTGGAAAGAAAAAGAAAAGCCGCGAAATAAACGAATGGAAAAGCAAGGGAAGTGACGGGAAGAATAACAAAGAAATGATAAACGGAATGAAAGAGAAAAAAGGCGAAGAGCAGAAAATAAACAGGGATAGGAGAGGAGAAGAAAAGGAAAGTAAAATCAGAGGAAGAGTTAGAAAAGTGTAAGGAAGCAAAAAAAAAGAAAAGGAAGAGGAGTTAAATTAAAAGAGAAAAAGAGAGAGATGCAGGAGACGAAGAGAAGGCAGAAGGAAAATGAGGGAGGTAATAGAGGAGGGGTGGGGGGATAGGAGGAATAAGAGAGGAGCAGAAAATAAATAGGGATAGAAGAGGAGAGGAAAAGGAAAGCAATAGTAGAGGAAAAGTTAGTGAAGTATAGGAAGGTAAAAGAAGAAAGAAACAAAGTATATGAATTAGGAGAGAAAAAGAAGAGAAAAGCAGAACAGGAAAAGAAAACAGAAAGGCAGAAAGAGAATGAAGAAAGGATAGAAAAATGCAGAGATGGGGAAAGATAAAATTATGGAAGGCAGGAGAGCGAGGGAGCAAATAGAGGGGGAGAGGGACAGGAGGAAAAACGAGAGCAGCAGAAAATAAACAAGGATAGAAGAGGAGAGGAAAAGAAGGGAATCAAAATGAGAAGAAGAGTTATTGAAGTATGGGGAAGCAAAGGAAAGGAAACAGTAGATAAATTAGAAAAGAAAAGAAGAGAAGGCAGAAAGAAAATGGGAAGGGCAGAATTGTAAAATGTAAAAATGGGGAAAGACATGGAAGGCAGGGGAGTGAGGGAGGAAATAGAGGGGAAGGGATAAGAGGAAAAACAGAGGAACAGAAAATAAACAAGGATAGAAGAGGAGGAAAATGAAAGCAAAATGAGAGGAAAAGGAACGAGGAATTGAATAAGAAAAGAAAAAAGGCAGAAAGAGAATGAGAAAAACAGGACAGTAAAATGCAAAAATGGGGACAGGCATGGAAGGCAGGGGAGCGAGGGAGGAAATAGAGGGGAAGGGATAAGAGGAAACAGAGAGGAACAGAAAATAAATAGGGATAGAAGAGGAGGAAAAGGAAAGCAAAATGAGAGGAAAAGGAACGAGGAAAAGGACCGAGGAAATGAACTAGACAAGAAAAAGAAAGAAAACCAGGACCGGAAAAGAGAAGGCAGAAGGAGAATGAAAAACACAGGGCAGTAAAATGCAAAAATGGGGAATGACATAAAAGGCAGCAGAGGAAGGAAAGAAATAGACGGGGTAGAGGGAGGGAGAGAGGGCCAGGAGGGGTGCCAGAGACCGCTTGTCACACGAACAAAAACCCTCATCGTCCAACGTGTTAATATACGACCTTAACTTGAGGTCTAATCTCACCTAATTAACCCAGACCCGCCACTGCCCTCTCCTCCCTCATCCCACGCCTTCCACCTCCCTCCTTACCCAACACAAGACAATTTCCATCTCTCTCTCTCTCTCTCTCTCTCTCTCTGTTCCTCGTCTTTCCTTTCATTTATTCTTACTTTCATTTCTCATCTTTTAAGCCTTTTCCTTCGATCTTTTCCCTCCCCAAACACACCTTTTCGTCCTCTCGTTCGACACTCCCCAGCCTGCCCTTCTGACCGCCTCTACGTTCGTCTATCAGCCCTTGCACGAGCCCCAAAGAAAGAACTCATAAAAAGCAATAAGAAAACAGCATATACACTTCCACTCACACTTCCCTCAGCAAAAGCACTTAATCAAAACACACACACACACACACACACACACACACACAGTCACATCTAGACTTTGTAGCATAAAATATAAGCTAGAATTCCCTCGCCCCACACTCCATGTTTCGCTCTCTTTTTCTTTTGTCATATTACCCCGGGTTTCTTCTTCTTCTTTGTATTTTCTCCTTGTAATTTCGTAATTATGCTTTCTCTTTTCCTTTGTGACTTGCAGTGTCTCTCTACCACTGTTTATTCTCTCTCTCTCTCTCTCTCTCTCTCTCTCTCTCTCTCTCTCTCTGTGTCTTATGTCTTGTATGTCTGTCTATCTGTCTGTCTGTCTGTCTTATCTGTCTGTCTGTATGTCTTATATGTCGTGTATGTCTATTTGCCTGTCTGTCTAATCTGTCTTGTATGTCTGTCTATCTGTCTTGTATGTCTGTCTGTTTATCTGTCTGTCTGTCTGTCTTATGTCTTGTATATATGCTTGTCTGTCTTATTTGTCTTGTCTGTCTGTCTATGTCTTATCTGTCTTGCATGTCTATTGGTCTGTCTGTCTGTCTTGTCTGTCTGTATGTCTATTGGTCTGTCTGTCTATCTGTCAATCTGTCTTGTCTGTCTGTCTGTCTGTCTTGTCTGTCTGTCTGTCTTGTCTGTCTGTCTGTCATATCTGTCATATCTGTCTTTCTCTCTCTCTCTCTCTCTCTCTCTCTCTGCATATTCTAGCGTCCTTGACCCCATTTTTTTTATTTGTCGCCTTAATTTTCTCTTTCATCATGACGCGATAATTTTTTTTTGTATTGTTTTACGGCCTTTCATTTGTCATCATTTGTGTCCATAAATTCTGTTTTTACTGTTCTTTTGTTAACAGCGGGTGGCAAATACAGTAGTTCTTTCTTTGTGTGTGTGTGTGTGTGTGTGTGTGTGTGTGTGTGTGTGTGTGTGTGTGTGTCTCTCTCTCTCTCTCTCTCAGAACATCAACATAACATTAGCATGCTTAAAATCCACCCATCCATTTTCTTCGTCATAATAACCAAATTCTTATTTTTATTACATTCTTTCATCGACTCCAAGTCCTGTTGTGTGAACCGAAGCTCTTACACACACACACACACACACACACACACACACACACACACACACACACACACACACACACAGACAATTATTTATGCGTTTTGTTTTTCTCAGTAAGGAATTTCATCTAAGGGAATTCCAGACTTGACGTCAGCAATGCAGTAGGACGACTAATGGTGGTGGTAGTATTAATAGCAGTAGTAGTAACAGTTGTAGTAACAGTAGTAGTAGTAGTAGTAGTAGTAGTAAAAGTAGTAGTAGTATTTTTATTATTAACATTATTATTATTAGTAGTAGCAGTAAAATATAATATCAATAATGATAATACATTTAGTAGTAGTGGTGGAAGTATTACTATTAGGAGTAGAATAGAATGAAAAAGAAGAAAAATGAATACAAAGACGATGGATAATAGTAATAATAATAATAATAATAATAATAATAATAATAATAATATTACTAAAATAAAGATAATATTAATAACAATAATAATATTAATAATAATAATAACAACAACAATACTAGGGTAATAATAATAATAATAATAATAATAATAATAATAATAATAATAATAATAATGATAATAATAATAATAATGATACGGTAATAATAATAATAACAATATTAGTATTAATATTAATACCAAGAATATCAAATAGTAAAATCAAAACAATAATGTGATAATGAAGTAAAAGGAGGAGGAGGAGAAGAAACAAAAAAATAATAACAGGGTGAGCCAACAGTGGAAGAAAAGTGTAACAAAAAGTCGAGAACAATAAAAAGCAATTAAAGCAACACCTGCACCTGGATACTTCTATATCGCTCAAATAATCTACCATATTGGGGAAAATTAAATTTAAGATATGTCCTTTACATCACACAATTCCAATACCCTTACATGGGAGTGTACTTAAGGCAAATGACACTCTGCTAAAGGGCACTGCATATATATATATATATATATATATATATATATATATATATATATATATATATATATATATATATATATATATATATATATATATATATATATATATAGATATATATATATATATATATATATATATATATATATATATATATATATATATATATATTTTTTTTCTAAGCTATCATCACTTTACAACCACGTAGCCTACTTGGAAGCACCACCAAACAAAGCATATCAAGCATTCACTCATCACCACCGCCATTCCTCACTGATAAGTTTCGAGAAGCAAAAGGCAACAAGTAGGTACCAGGATGAAAATGATGATTGGTAACCATCATATAAATTGTAACTAACTGCAAGAACCACACACACACACACACACACACACACACACACACACACATGCGCGCGTCAACAATTTAATAGGCTATGACGACTGTCAAAAACAACCACTCAGCTGTCTCAGCACCTCTCTCTCTCTCTCTCTCTCTCTCAGCGTTCCTGTAGTCTCCGCTACAGTCGCTACAATCCCTTGCCGGGCCACCTCTGCACACAACAGCTGCTGGCTCACATTCTGTATGGTGACCACACTAACACAATGCACACAGCGGTGCCCGCCACACAGCGGTGCCCGCCACACAGCTACAGCCATGACCACCACACATCCCCCCCGCCGCCCTCATCAACCACGCCATTACTGCCATATAGTTTATCACGTATGCATTGTTTAAAGGTCTAATCGCTCGTGTATGTCTTACACTTATATAGACGGGCACAAATTATCACTTTTGATTTACCTTCGTCAGCTGTTAATTGCTAAATCCACGTCGAGCTGCTCGAGCAAGAAAGATATCCAGCAACACCCAACACCTTCACCTGCCCGCAGGACACTGAAATTTCACGCGTTGCGCCGCGGTGCGCGCCCCCGAGGCAGCGGCCACGTGTGGACTTAATTATGTCGACATGCGAAAATAAATGTAAACCTTGTCATATATATATATATATATAGATATATATATATATATATATATATATATATATATATATATATATATATATATATATATATATATATATATATATATATATGTATATATATATATGCGGTAGATTGCGAAGCAATTACACTGTCAAATGATTAATGGCCACTTTCACAGTCGTTTTGTTTGTTTTTATCGTTACCAATGGCGCCGATCGACGCTATAGTTTTCCACTTGAAACTGGCCGATGGGGTAGTGGCGGCTGCAGAGGAAGCGAGAGGTGTTGAGTGTGTGGCAAGGTGCGGGGCTAGGCTTCCCCGCAGCCGCCACTACCCCATAGGCTAGTTTTAAATGGAAATACTATAGCGTCAATCGCCCCGTTGGTAACGATCAAAGCAAACAAAACGACTGTGAAAGCGGCCATTAGTAGTTGTCGCCTTGCCATGTATTGCATCATTAAAATTAATAACATTTTAAAAACTCTCATTTGTTTTATCCTGCATACCACGTTTAGTAAAACATTGCAATGATTTAATAAAGAGTAACATTGTATTTCATCAACTAAGCTCGTAAACTAGCAAAGTGATTCTGGTCAGACGAGGAGTGCGTATTTGAATTGAAACAGCCCGCGCCGTGAAGAGAGAGGCGTTGGTGAGCACACAGGTGTTTAAATCGATATTAAACCATAATCCCCTCGTTATACCCTTTCAGTACCTTAGCTTTCTTGCGGTGTTCATCCTACACAACCACAGCAAGACGACCTAAGCACCCCGTCCCTTCACACAGCAACTATAGAAACAAAATAAAAGACAAAATCAGTAGAAGGCAACGCGGTTTTCATTTGAGTGTTGCAACCGAGGAGAGGAGGGAGGTGGGAGTATCCTTTGTGTTGTGTCTAATGGAATAATTCAGCAACTCAATCAGGATTATAATTGGCTGCTTTGATAAATTAATCAGTTCCCCGCTTGCAGAGTTGTGTTGCACTGAGTTCTGTGTGTGTGTGTGTGTGTGTGTGTGTGTGTGTGTGTGTGTGTGTGTGTGTAAGTATATTTATTGAAACGATTACACGGAAACAGCACACACGCACACTGACAAACAAACAAACAAAAATAAACAATCAAACAAACACCAACAAACACACAAACACTCCACTGTTAACAGATTCACCCCGTTATTCCATGAGCTGCCGCCCTCACGCACCAACTTACCTACATGGCTGTGTGTGTACATAATAACGCACATATGTACACGCACACACCGACACATGTATACGAATTGACACATTGGCCTACAAGCGAATGAGGACATGCTTGATAAAAAAAAAAACTTGCTCAATAGAAGTTAATCAATCTGACCTATTTGCCGGATCAGTCTAAACTCTTCTAATCAGTGTATCTATCCTCTCTCTCTCTCTCTCTCTCTCTCTCTCTCTCTCTCTCTCTCTCTCTCTCTCTCTCTCTCTCTAATTTTCAGTTTTCTCTCATCTATTTGCTTTTCTCTTCTCTATTTCTCATTCTTTTTTATTTTGTTTTATCATCTTAGTATCTTTCTTTATCGGTATCTCTCTTGTCTCGTTTCTTATTTGCTCTCTTTCTCGTATCGTTTTCTTCCCCTTTTTTCCGCTTAATATTATCTATACTCTTTTCAGTTTGTCTATGTTTCTTCTCTTCTTTCTTCTCTACTTGCTTCCAATAGTATCTTCTTTCTTTCACCGTTTTCCTCTCTTTCTCAACCTCCTTCCTTATTCTACGTATCAATTTCTCTTTTTCATTTTCCACGCATCAATTTTCCTCCAATTATTTCATTCAGTTTTGTTTTCCTATACCTTCCTCCCACCTTCCTTCCTCCTCACAACTCATTCGGTTTATCCTAATCCTTCTTCCCGCTTCCGTTCCTTGTCCCCTCTCTCTTCCTCTTCCCGCCTTCGTTCCCATTATCTTCCCCTTCCCCTTCCCTACCGCCCGGCAAGTGGGGTGAGGGGGGGAGAGGACTGGGGATTGGGAGAGCGAGAAGACGAAAGGGGGAAGAAAAGTGTTTATATGAATAGATGGGGCGGAAATAGAACGACCTTGTGGTATATGTATGTGTGTGTGTGTGTGTGTGTGTTCAAGTAATGTAAAGATGGAGCATTTGTGAGAAAAGGAGATAAAATAATGAGAAAGAAAGGTATATGGAGAGAAATAGAATAAGGAAAAGAAGGAAAAATATATAAAAGAAAAGAGGAGGGAAGATAAAGAAGAGGAGGCAAGATAAATACTCAAGGAAGAAGAAAGAGAAGTGGTAAATGACGTTAAGAGAGTAATAAAGAGATTAAATTATAGTATTACAGTGAAGAGAGAGAGAGAGAGAGAGAGAGAGAGAGAGAGAGAGAGAGAGAGAGAGAGAGAGAGAGAGGTAAATAGATAAATAAATAGGTAGATAAGTAGATAAATAAACAGAGATAGAGAGAGAGAGAGAGAGAGAGAGAGAGAGAGAGAGAGAGAGAGAGAGAGAGAGAGAGAGAGAGAGAGAGAGAGAGAGAGAGAACCGTAGTATGTCCTTAAAACTTGCAACTGTTTTCTTAGGGCTCCCTTGAACTGACCTTCATTGTATTGACCCCTCTCTCTCTCTCTCTCTCTCTCTCTCTCTCTCTCTCTCTCTCTGAATGTTGGGAAGATAAACATTTTGCGTCATAAACTTTATTAATTGACTTTCACTTTCTTTCCAGAGGTGAGAGAGAGAGAGAGAGAGAGAGAGAGAGAGAGAGAGAGAGAGAGAGAGAGAGAGAGAGAGAGAGAGAGAGAGAGAGAGAGAGAGAGAGAGAGAGAAAAAGGGGTGAGAGGGGATTTGGATGAGTGGAGAGGGAAAGTGAACGAAGGGAAGGGACGAAAATATTTTAATGCCAATATACTGCCTTAAAATTCTGACAGAGAGAGAGAGAGAGAGAGAGAGAGAGAGAGAGAGAGAGAGAGAGAGAGAGAGAGAGAGAGAGAGCATGTCGGAGAGGAAAATCTGCTTGCCTTGTAAATACTTTGAACACAGACGCACATTTCCATACATCCACTCTGACAAGGGAAATCGAGCAAGGGAAGGAGTCAATGGAAACTGTGGGGAAGATGAAAACTAGAGAGAGAGAGAGAGAGAGAGAGAGAGAGAGAGAGAGAGAGAGAGAGAGAGAGAGAGAGAGAGAGAGAGAGAGAGAGAGAGAGTAAAAGA
Source organism: Eriocheir sinensis (assembly GCF_024679095.1). Lineage (NCBI taxonomy): Eukaryota > Metazoa > Arthropoda > Malacostraca > Decapoda > Varunidae > Eriocheir > Eriocheir sinensis. The sequence continues at coordinate 8,809,246 of NC_066570.1, forward strand.
AATAATGAGAATAAATAATAGTGACAAAATATATGGCAGGAAAAGTAGATACACAGACAGAAAGACAGACAAACAGACCAAGTCACACACACACACACACACACACACACACACACACACACACACACACACACACACAGAATAGGATAGGAACAAGCGAACAAGACTGATTGGAAGGGAAAGGAAGAAATACAAGACAAGGAATCGCCCAACAGAAGGAGCACGAGCGAGGATGACCGCGGGAAAGGCGAAGAGGAAACAGGATGAAACTGATACAAGGGAGAAGAGAGACCAACAAACGCAGAAAAGGAAACTGGCCTGAGGAGACGAGACCAACGGAAACAAAGGGGAGAGAGAGAGAGAGAGAGAGAGAGAGAGAGAGAGAGAGAGAGAGAGAAAGAGTATAACAAAGTGGAAAATAGGAATATGAAAAGCAAATATTAAAGGGCACACGAGGCACCCCACTGCGAAAACTGAAATGGAGGAGGAAAAGAAAGAAAATGGAGCGGAAAACATGAAAATGGGAAGCGAGCCGGGAGCGAAAACAAGGAAAATGAGAGAGAGAGAGAGAGAGAGAGAGAGAGAGAGAGAGAGAGAGAGAGAGAGAGAGAGAGAATAACAAAGTGGAAAATAGGAATATGAAAAGCAAATATTAAAGGGTACAGGAGGCTGAAATGGAGGAGGAAAAGAAAGAAAACGGAGCGGAAAACATGAAAATGGGAAGCGAGCCGGGAGCGAAAACAAGGAAAACGACTGAAAAATAAAAGAAACTGCGATCAAGGAGAAAACCTAAAAAAGAGGGAGGCCCGTGAATAAAATATGGACCGTAATCGAAGAGAACCGAGACGAAAATTTATCGAAAACAGGACGAAAAGTGGAAAGACACGAGGAAAACACGAGGAAGAATCTAGCAAAAGGAAGACTTGTGAAAATATGTAAACGGGAGAGAGCTGAACTAACACGGGAAGGAAAATAAATTAAAGGGGAAGTAGACGTATGCAGTAAACAAGGAAGGAAATGGAAGACAAACACGGACACATTGAACAAGGGAAAAATAAGCAAGCAGAAAAATGGAGGAGTGGAAACTGAAGTCGAGAGAAAGTAAAATGAGAGCGAAGAAGAAGGAAAATATATATGGAGGAAGTAGAAGGCAAAATAAAGATAAACACGGAGATATTGAACAAGGGAAAAATAAGCAAGCAGAAAAATGGAGGAGTGGAAACTGGAGACGAGAGAAAATAAAATGAGAGCGAAGAAGAAGGAAAATATATAAAGGAGGAAGTAGAAGGCAAAATGAAGATAAACACGGAGATATTGAACAAGGGAAAAAACAAGCAAGCAGAAAAATGGAGGAGTGGAAACTGGAGAACAGAGAAAGTAAAATGAGAGCGAAGAAGAAGGAAAATATATAAAGGAGGAAGTAGAAGGCAAAATGAAGATAAACACGGAGATATTGAACAAGGGAAAAAACAAGCAAGCAGAAAAATGGAGGAGTGGAAACTGGAGACGAGAGAAAATAAAATGAGAGCGAAGAAGGAAAATATATAAAGAAGGAAGTAGAAGGCAAAATGAAGATAAACACGGAGATATTGAACAGGGAAAAACAAACAAGGAAATAAAAGGAGAAATGGAAAATGAAGGTAAGAACAGACAAAGTGGAAGCGAAGGAGAGATAAAATAAAGGAAACTAAAGGGAAATAGCAATACACAATAAACATGAGAGCAAAATGAAGACAAAAGACGAACATAATAATTAGAAAACAGGAAATAAAAGATGAAGAGAAAAATGGAGATATAGAAAATGAAGGTAAGAACGGACAAAATGGAAGCGAAGGAGAGATAAAATAAAATAAAATAAAGGAGAAATAGAAATACACAATAAAAATGACTGAAAAAGGAAGACAAAGACGAACATAAAAAAACAGGAAATAAAAGATGAAGAGAAAAATGAAGAAATAGAAAATGGAGAACGGACAAAATTGAAACGAAGAGGATAAAAGGAAAATAGAAAAAAGTAGAAGTAGAAGAGTACACAATAAACTCAGCGGGAAAAAGGAAGACACATGGAACACAGAAAAAGAAAACAAGTAAACAAAGAAATGGAAAACAAATATAAGAACAGACAAAATGGAAGCGAAAAATAGAGAAATAAAAGGAAAATAAATAAGAGAAACTGGAAGTACAGAGTAAACACGAATGCAACAGGAAAACAAACACATGGAACACATACAAAAAATAAACAAATGGAGATTGAAAATAAGAACAAACAAAATGGAAGAGAAAAAGAGAGAAAAGAAGGACACAGCAGGAAGGAATATATAATGGAGGAGGAGGAGGAGGAGGAGGAGCTAGCAAAGAGGAAAAAAGAGGAAAATGTAGAGCAAGGGGAGAGGGAAAAAAAGATAAATGGAGGGCATGCATGAAAGGCTGAAGTATAGTAGGATGAGTGGCTTAGAAACACGGGGAAAGGAAAAGAGAAAGGAAATGCAGAGAGGGGTAGAAGAGAACGTGGCTGGGAGGAGGAGGAAGAGGAGGAGGAAAACCACGAGGAGAGAAAAAAAGGGAGACCACGAAAGGGAAGGAAAATAACGAAAGGGGAAGGAAAATCACGAAAGGAAAGGAAAGGAAAGGAAAGGAAAGGGGAAGGAAAATCACCAAAGGAAAGGAAAGGAAAGGAAAGCCACGAAAAGGGAAGGAAAATCACGAAAGGAAAGGAAAGGAAAGGGAAATGAAAACCACGAAACGGCAAGGAAAAGAAAAAAATGAAAGGAGGAGAAAAAAAACGAAGCGAAAGGGGAAGCCGAAAGGAGTGAAAGATGCTACAGAAAATAGACGTTGGAAGGAGAAACAGGAAATGAAGGAAACAAGAAGATATGCAGAGAAAGGATGAGAAAAAAAATGTGAGAGAGGGTGCGGCAGACGGTGAGGGCGAGGAGGCGCAGACATTGAAGAGAAAAAAGAAAAAGAAAAGCTGAGAAAGGAAGAACGGAAAGGGGTGAGTGAGGGAAGGGAAGGCGCAGGGCGGAGCGTGGGCGAGGGAGTGATGGGAGGAAGTGTTGGCCAAGCAGAGGAAAAAGTGGTGGAGGCAGGAGTGAGCAGGGAAAGGTAGGGTGCACTGTTGCGCTTCTGCTGTCTGCCTCGTGTCTGCTTATTGTCTATTTGTTTGTCTTTTCCCTGCGTGTTGGAGTTGATGGTGACGCAGCGGTGCCAGATTGTCGTACTTAGAACATTGGATTTATCAGTTTCAGACCCAAAACTGTTATGCCCACAGAAATAATGACATCTAAATGAAGTTATTGTTAAAAGTGTTCGTTATTTCCGTTTTCTGTAATAGCTATGGGTGAGAAAACGGATAATACAATGTACCGAGTACGATAATCTGTTACGCTGTTGCTGCTGCTTGCTGTTCCCTGCCTGCCTGCTTGCCTCGTGTCCGTGCCTGTCTGCTTACTGCTTCATTTATGTCTGCTTATTGTCTGTTTGTTTGTCTTTTCCTTGCGTGTTGGAGCTGATGGTGAAGCAGCGGTGCCAGATTGTCGTACTTAGAACACTAGATTTCTCAGTTTCAGACCCAAAACTGTTATGCCCACACAAATAATGACATCAAAATGAAATTATTGTTAAAAAGTGTTCGTTATTTCCGTTTTCTGTAATAGCTATGGGTGAGAAAAAGGATAATACAATGTGCCGAGTACGATAATCTGGCAGCTCTGTGGTGAAGCAATGTGCCGAGTACGATAATCTGGCAGCTCTGTGGTGAAGCCCTGTCTGTGTACCTTCCTGCTTACTGCTTCTTTTATGTTCGTTTTGTGTGTGTTTGTTTGTCGCGTGTTTGAGCTGCCCTAACAGACACGACACGGAACACGTATTTGCTTAATCCGCTTGTTAATTTGTCTATTTGTTTGTTGTTTGTCTGGCTGACGTTTGCGTGACATCATTAGCGCTATATTTATTTGTCCATCGATTTATTTGCTTTATACACGTAAGGGTAATGGCCGTCCTGTGTTGTTCCTTATTTGCCTAGTGATACGGCTCCCAGGGTGCGTGTCAGCGGGCAGACGCTTCTTTGCTACAATCTTTGCTACAATGTAAATCAAGGCGTTTATATTTTCAGCACTTTTCCCCTACCGTTGTATCTTTTTAGTCTGGTGCTCCCTCCACATGTATCCTTAGTTGTATAATCACACTCCGGGGGTTGGGATGGCATGCTCCTCCCTTCTCCTTTGTAGTTTACTTGCAACAATAAACTATCAATCGATCTGTCAATGTGAAGTCGTGGTTGTGATGAGCTTTTGTGCCGCAGCGGTCACGGGTTATCATCCTTGTCTTTCTGAAGGATAATCGGGGATCTATTATTGCAGTGACGGCGAGACTAGTATTAAGTGTATTTTTCATTCCCACGACTTTTAGGTTGGTATTGTTGGACACTTTCGCTTCTCACATCAGCTACTTCTAAAGGTCAAAGAAGGGGTCAGGATGATTCTAATGAGTGTCCCTTCAGGTTCATGGTACAGAAGAAGGGGCAAACTACCACCAGGGTCATACAACTACTCTTGGAAATGCCCACAACTCCTACGAAAGCCTTGTCAAATGTGTGTTTCTTTAGGTTCACGGTACAGAAGAAGGGGCAAACTACCACCAGGGTCATACAAGTACTCATGGAAATGCCCACAACTCCTACGAAAGCCTTGTCAAATGTGTGTTTCTTTAGGTTCACGGTACAGAAGAAGGGTCAAAATACCACCAGGGTCATACAAGTACTCATGGAAATGCCCACAACTCCTACGAAAGCCTTGTCAAATATGTGTTTCTGAGGTTCATGGTACAGAAGAAGGGGCAAACTACCACCAGGGTCATACAACTACTCTTGGAAATGCCCACAACTCCTACGGAAGCCTTGTCAAATGTGTGTTTCTTAGGTTCATGGTACAGAAGAAGGGTCAAAATACCACCAGGGTCATACAAGTACTCTTGGAAATGCCCACAACTCCTACGAAAGTCTTGCCAAATGTGTGTTTCTTAGGTTCATGGTGCAGAAGAAGGGTCAAAATACCACCAGGGTCATACAAGTACTCTTGGAAATGCCCACAACTCCTACGAAAGCCTTGTCAAATATGTGTTTCTTTAGGTTCACGGTACAGGAGAAGGGTCAAACTACCACCAGGGTCATACAAGTACTCTTGGAAATGCCCACAACTCCTACGAAAGTCTTGTCAAATGTGTGTTTCTTAGGTTCATGGTGCAGAAGAAGGGGCAAACTACCACCAGGGTCATACAACTACTCTTGGAAATGCCCACAACTCCTACGAAAGCCTTGTCAAATGTGCGTTTCTTTAGGTTCACGGTACAGAAGAAGGGGCAAAATACCACCAGGGTCATACAACTACTCTTGGAAATGCCCACAACTCCTACGAAAGCCTTGTCAAATATGTGTTTCTTAGGTTCATGGTGCAGAAGAAGGGGCAAACTACCACCAGGATCATACAACTACTCTTGGAAATGCCCACAACTCCTACGAAAGCCTTGTCAAATGTGTGTTTCTTTAGGTTCACGGTACAGAAGAAGGGTCAAAATACCACCAGGGTCATACAAGTACTCTTGGAAATGCCCACAACTCCTACGAAAGCCTTGTCAAATGTGTGTTTCTTTAGGTTCACGGTACAGAAGAAGGGTCAAAATACCACCTGGGTCATACAAGTACTCTTGGAAATGCCCACAACTCCTACGAAAGCCTTGTCAAATGTGTGTTTCTTTAGGTTCACGGTACAGAAGAAGGGTCAAAATACCACCAGGGTCATACAACTACTCTTGGAAATGCCCACAACTCCTACGAAAGCCTTGTCAAATATGTGTTTCTTTAGGTTCACGGTACAGAAGAAGGGTCAAACTACCACCAGGGTCATACAACTACTCTTGGAAATGCCCACAACTCCTACGAAAGTCTTGTCAAATGTGTGTTTCTTAGGTTCATGGTGCAGAAGAAGGGGCAAACTACCACCAGGGTCATACAAGTACTCTTGGAAATGCCCACAACTCCTACGAAAGCCTTGTCAAATGTGTGTTTCTTTAGGTTCACGGTACAGAAGAAGGGTCAAAATACCACCAGGGTCATACAAGTACTCTTGAAAATGCCCACAACTCCTACGAAAGTCTTGTCAAATGTGTGTTTCTTAGGTTCATGGTGCAGAAGAAGGGTCAAAATACCACCAGGGTCATACAAGTACTCTTGGAAATGCCCACAACTCCTACGAAAGCCTTGTCAAATGTGTTTCTTTAGGTTCACGGTACAGAAGAAGGGTCAAAATACCACCAGGGTCATACAACTACTCTTGGAAATGCCCACAACTCCTACGAAAGCATTGTCAAATATGTGTTCTTGGGCGCCAAAATGTCATAATACGACCCATTAACCCGGTAGCAGCGACGGGCCAAATTTGTGGCTTTACCGTGTACCAGCGATGGGCCAAATTTCTGCCATGATATAAACCTCCCAAAATAGATGATGCATAAACTGATCACACATTCGTTGATATATATTATGAAATGGTTTGCGTGAGTGATGATTCTTTCTCAATATTTTACTTAGAGGGGCCTTTAACCTAACCTAACCTAACCTAACCTAACCTAACCTAACCTAACCTAACCTAACCTAAGAAACATGGCCCCCGCAGCTACCGGGTTAAGGCCATATTCGTAAACATTTTCAGGCACAAGCACATACATTTGGCACGGTTTTTGTAGAGGTTTTAGGAGTTTCTAGGAGTTAGTTATACACCATGGTAGTAGTTCGAGTCTTCCTCTTTACCATGATCCTAAGAAAACACTCATTACAACCCGATTGACCTCCCTTTTGGCCTTTGGGAATGGGTGACGTGAAGGGTGGAGGCGTCTGAAAATACCGACTTAACCCGTCTGCTGCGATTGGCACGGATTTGGTTTTCACTGGTATCCTGGTAACATATACTTCCAGGTCTTTCTCTGCCTCTGTGGTGGATAGTGGAGTGTTTCCCATGTGGTATTGGTGTGCTGGATATCCCTTCACTGGTAGCCTGGTAATATATAGTCCCAGGTCTTTCTCTGTCTCTGTGGTGGATAGTGGAGTGTTTCCCATGTGGTATTGGTGAGTTGGATATTCCCTCCCAAGGTACAGGACTTTGCGTTTTTCTTCATTGAATTGTAGCAGCCACTTTTTGTTCCATTCCTGTAGCTTGGTGATGTCTTCTGGTAGGAAATCCGCACTCAATGGGTTAACTCGTTCAAAAACCGAGTGTGAAAACATTTCTAGAACAAAATTAGCTTATCTGAGGGTAAATTCTTTAATCATACTTTTTTGGGAACAGCTACTTGAGGGAAATAATTATATATAAATTGTTTAGCCTTTCGTATGTCTGCTAGGCCGTAGATACCCTCTGATGACGTATTGACGACCAGAGCAGATGTAGGCGTGGGCGGTGGGGAGGATGGGGGCGGTGGGTTATGGGTGACCAGTGGGCTGCTCCCCCTCATCCAGCGTTGCCAGATTATCGTATTCACCACATCGAATTTATTACTTCTAAGCCTTAAACTTTCGTACCTACACAAATAACGATAGAAAATTGAAGTTAACGTTAAAACTCCTATTTATTGATGATTTTTTGTTTGTTTTTGCTATAGTTATCGGTCAGAAACTACGAAAATGCAATGCGATGAGTACGATAATATGGCAACGCTGCCCTCACCCACAGCCTCCGCCCACAGCCTCCGCCTCCGCCTCCCTCCCGGCGCTTGACCGTCGCACAAATAAGCTTCGTGTGTTGAATAACGCCGACTCTGACGTGATCGCCGCGACACATTGCCTGCCCGGCGGACCAACTCATTACTGGAGCTGTGGACTTTGTATTCTTTCACAGCGATGGAGGGTTGGGGAGGGGTGTGGGTCCCATGCCTTCCCTCCCTTCCCCTCCTACCCCAGGCTTGTTCCATTCTCCCCACCTCCGCCGCCCCTTTATTTCTCTTTCTCTCGGCGCCGCTCAGCACAACGTTCGATCAGTGCTTCATTGCTATCGTTGCCAACACCACGGAATTGTTATTAAGAAATGTTAACGCCTTGACTGCGGATATCCTACAGTCAGTCCTCACCAAGCCACGGGAATGGAGCAAAAAGTGGCTGCTTGAATTCAATGAAGAAAAATGTAGACTCCTGCACCTTGGGAGGGGATATCTAGCACACCAATACCACATGGGAAACACTCCACTATCCACCACAGAGACAAAGAAAGACCTGGGACTATATATTACCAGGCTACCAGTGAAGGGATATCCAGCACACCAATACCACATGGGAAACACTCCACTATCCACCACAGAGACAAAGAAAGACCTGGGACTATATATTACCAGGCTACCAGTGAAGGGATATCCAGCACACCAATACCGCATGGGAAACACTCCACTATCCACCACAGAGACAGAGAAAGACCTGGGACTATATATTACCAGGCTACCAGTGAAGGGATATCCAGCACACCAATACCACATGGGAAACACTCCACTATCCACCACAGAGACAGAGAAAGACCTGGGACTATATATTACCAGGCTACCCGTGAAGGGATATCCAGCACACCAATACCACATGGGAAACACTCCACTATCCACCACAGAGACAAAGAAAGACCTGGGACTATATATTACCAGGCTACCAGTGAAGGGATATTCAGCACACCAATACCACATGGGAAACACTCCACTATCCACCACAGAGACAAAGAAAGACCTGGGACTATATATTACCAGGCTACCAGTGAAGGGATATCCAGCACACCAATACCACATGGGAAACACTCCACTATCCACCACAGAGACAGAGAAAGACCTGGGAGTGTATGTTACCAGGCTACCAGTGAAGGGATATCCAGCACACCAATACCACATGGGAAACACTCCACTATCCACCACAGAGACAAAGAAAGACCTGGGACTATATATTACCAGGCTACCAGTGAAGGGATATCCAACACACCAATACCACATGGGAAACACTCCACTATCCACCACAGAGGCAGAGAAAGACCTGGGAGTGTATGTTACCAGGCTCCCATTGAAGGCGAAATATGTGTCAATCGCAGCAGACGGGTTAACGAAAGCTTCCAGTGAACTTGTACGAGGTGTCGCATAAGGCTAGGCGTGTGGCGTCCAAGTGAAGCACAAGATTGTTCTCCACTTCCCGGCACACACGTACACAAACACTATACACACAAGCATTTTAATATACACGTTCATATATACCTACCTACCTACATACATACATACATACATACATACGAACGCATATATATACATACTTAATCCATCCATCCATCAGTCTTTCCATCCATACAAACACACGCACGCACACACACATGCATATATACATACTTAACTAGCGCTGCACAGGTAAGCAGCTGTCATTTCCGGGAGAGATGGGGAGCGACGGACACTGATTTATTTATTGTTTTAATTACGTTGAGGGATGAAGCGTCATTAGGGCCCGGCGCGCCGACCATCACTCCGGCACACACACACACACACACACACACACACACACACACACTCAGTCAGGCAGTCACTCACTCACACACACTCAAATATAGATAAATTTTAATATATAATGATAAACACAGATAGATAAATTGAGACAGATAGATAAAGAGATACACACCAATTAATAGATAAACAAAAAAAAAATGAAGGGATAGAGGGATACATATATAGATAGACAGCCTGATTTGACCACACAATAATTAAACTACAAAGATTAACAAAAAATATATATGTAGAGTCAGCGATGTAGCAAAAGTAGAAACAGTTTAAGTACATTAAACACACACACACACACACACACACACACACACACACACACACACACACACACACACACACACAGGTCTAATTGCAGGATCAAGTAAGGCGTAGCGAGCGTTCCCCGCGGCCTCGGTAACCCGCTGCAGGTCTTTGAGACGCTACTTATGCCTGATTGTCCTCCGTCTCTGTTTACAAATATATTATAATTTCGTTTTCACTTATTCCTGTATTGTTTTTCCTCGCAAGTTTTGCTGCCCGGTTTTTTAGGTATGAAGGGTGATGTATCAAGGTATCCAGGATAGTTTCGTCTACATTTTCTATCTCTGCTGTTCATATAGTTTACATACTTTGCATTTTCTATTCCCTCGAGTCTTCTGATATAATGTTCAGTATAGTTTCGTCTATATTTTCTATCTCTGCAGTTCCTATACTTTCCATACATAACATTTTCTATTCCCTCGAGTCTTCTGATAAAAATGTCTAGTTCAGTTTCGTCTACATTTTCAATCTCTGCAGTTCCTATATTCTCCTTGCTTTATATTTTCTATTCCTTCGAGTCTTCTAATAAAAATGTTCAGTTTAGTTTCGTCTACATTTTCTATCTCTGCTGTTCATATAGTTTCCATACATTGCATTTTCTATTCCCTCGAGTCTTCTGATATAAATGTTCATTATAGTTTCGTCTACATTTTCTATCTCTGCAGTTCTTATACTTTCCATACATAACATTTTCTATTCCCTCGAGTCTTCTGATAAAAATGTCCAGTATAGTTTCGTCTACATTTTCCATCTCTGCTGTTCATATAGTATACATACTTTGCATTTTCTATTCCCTCGAGTCTTCTGATAAAAATGTCCAGTATAGTTTCGTCTACATTTTCCATCTCTGCTGTTCATATAGTATACATACTTTGCATTTTCTATTCCCTCGAGTCTTCTGATAAAAAGGTCCAGTATAGTTTCGTCTACATTTTCTATCTCTGCAGTTCCTATACTTTCCATACTTTACATTTTCTATTCCCTCGAGTCTTCTGATAAAAATGTTTAGTTTAGTTTCGTCTACATTTTCTATCTCTGCAGTTCCTATATTCTCCTTGCTTTATATTTTCTATTCCTTCGAGTCTTCTAATAAAAATGTTCAGTTTAGTTTCGTCTACATTTTCTATCTCTGCAGTTCCTATACTTTCCATACTTTGCATTTTCTATTCCCTCGAGTCTTCTGATATAATGTTCAGTTTAGTTTCGTCTATATTTTCTATCTCTGCTGTTCGTATATTCTCCTTGATTTACATTTTCTATTCCCTCTTTCAATAAGTATCTCCAGGTGTTGGTTATTGCTTTTTTCTCATCTTTCATTCTTCTCATTATCCATAACACTTTTATCATTACTATTACTAACATTATTATTATCACCATTAAAATTAATAAAAATATTCTAAACAATATAGTCATCATCGTCGTCATTGTTGCCGACTGGTCAACTCAATACACACACACACACACACACACACACATACACACACACACATTCTGCCCGCGCCAAAGCAGTTTACAGGGTTCATAGAGACGGTCAAAGTACGGTTCGTGATCCGATATACTTTGTTTCCTATGTGTGTGTGTGTATGTATGTGTGTGTGTGTGTGTGTGTGTGTGTGTGTGTGTGTGTGTGTGTGTGTGTTCAGCCTCATAACACATTTTACTTCTTTCCTCGTTCAATTCTACCGCCCACTCTCTCCTCTACCTTCTTCCTTTTCTCTTACCCTTGTATCCCTTAATCATATCTTTCTATTCTTTTCTCCTCCTCTATCCCTTCCCCCTCCCTCCCTGTGCTCCCTCCTCTCCCTTCCCCGTCCCTCCCTTGCTCCCGTCGCTTTCTTTCCCTCACCTGCTAAACTCTGCGTCCAACCTTCCGTTCCTCTTATACCTTGTTCTTCTTTACGCTTCCCTCCTCTGTGTCTTCTTTTTTGTTTCTCTTTCTTTTATTTTCTTCCCTCCATAAGCTGTCTCCCTTACCTCGCTTTCCTCCTCTGTCTCCAGTGTGATCATCTACCTTCTCAGTCTCCACTTCCTTCCCTTGTTCTCCTTTGCCTTTTCTTTCCCAGTCCCACCTCAGCCTGTGCTTCCTTTCCCTTCCTTTCTCTAGCTTCAAGCTTCTCCCCCACCTTCCTTGTGGACACCTAAAGATAAGACTAAAGATTCTCTCTCTCTCTCTCTCTCTCTCTCTCTCTCTCTCTCTCTCTCTCTCTCTCTCTCTCTCTCTCTCTCTCTACCAAATAATTAAACACAATTATGATTAAATTGCGTAAACGAATAAAAAGTTTTCGTATTCGTTCATAAGTTAATAAGATCTTGTTTGGTTTGCAAGTTAGATGACAATGATTGTAATTCAGCGTTACTACATAGATTAAAGACTTGATTATTGTTATCATCATGGCGGCTCCGTGGTACAGTGATTACCATACCTAGCTGCGAATCTGCGGGCCCCGGTTCATTGCAGGCCCGGGCCATTGGTAGCCCGGCCCACCCAGCCGTTCATCCTTCCCTTTCGGGCTGGTCGATAAATATGTACCTGGGGAAGCCTGAGGAAGGTAAACTGTGGTATGCCGTGTCACGCTGGCCTGCCTCCCGGGGTACCTACAGCATATGCCGCCAACTTAACTTATGAGTCGTTTCGTCAAACACTGAGAATTACGTTCTGCAGTTTGCCAGCTAAGAGGACAATTATTACTCTTATAAGGTAAGTGTCGTATCGTATTATATTCAGTACAGGGAAATGTGTCTTCTATAACGAAAACAGGTTTGATAACGTGACTAAATTTACCAACTTAGTTTACTCTTGTCTCCTTCTTTGTCTATTTTCATGCTTCCCTTTTCTTTAACTTCCTTTTACACATTTCCCTTCCATCCTTAGCCCCCCTCCCTCCTCTTCTCTTTTCTACGTTATAATTTTTCTTCCATCTTTCTTCCCTTCCACTTCAATCATCGTCTTCGCCTTACTTTCCATTCCTTTTACACACTTTTCTATCCTCCACATTACTTCATTTCCTTCCATTCGATATGTTCACTTATTTTCCGTTACGTAATATACCTCTTCAATTTTATGCAATTTTCCTTTCTCTTCTCCTCCCAATCCTTTGCCTCCTCTTCCCTCTCCTTCCCTCCCCTGTGCCGCGTTCCTTTTTTTTTAAGTCTACCTATGCCTTCTATTCTCTTTGCATTACTTAATCTGCTTAACCTCCATTTCCTATTCCAATCCCTTCTTGCCTTTCCCTCTCTCGCCTCCTCTTCCCTTCTATTCCCTCCTCTCCTCCACCTCCCTGTCTTCCTGTGCTTCTTATTTCCTCTGCTTATCCTCTATTTTCTATTCCAATCCCTTCTTGCCTTTCCCTCTCTCGCCTCCTCTTCCCTTCTATTCCCTCCTCTCTCCTCCACCTCCCTGTCTTCCCGTGCTTCTTATTCCCTCCGCTTATCCTCTATTTTCTATTCCAATCCCTTCATTCCTTTCTACCCTGCATCCCCTTCTCTACTATCCCTCACTCTTCTATCCACTGCTTTCCTGTCTTCCTATTCGTCTTATACCCATTGCATTTACTACTCCGCTTAGCATCTATTTAGTATTTCAATCCCTTTTTGCCATTTTCTCAACAGCCTCCTCTTCCCTCCCCTTCCTCCCTTCCTCTATCCTCCACCTCCCATACATTCCCACTTCCTGCCTACACACCCACCCCCCCGCCGTGCACCCACACACTCACACGCCTGACACACGACAGTCACGACACAAAGCCTGTCGTTGAGTCACTCGATACACCCGGTCTCCTCTCGCTAAGCCGGCGCGGGACTGATTCTCTGCGTCCTGTAGTCACGCTGCAGAGTTTTGCTGTCGACGCAAATGTTTCTATTCAGAGTACACTTGGGCTTCGCGGAACACTTCTTTCTATTTCCATTAATTTTTTTTTTTTTTTTTTTTACATACAGCGTGTAGTTAATTTTTATAGCATTTTTGTTTGCAATAATGACTCTTAATTTAGTATACCATATTGTATTTACAGTAAATACTCCGATCAACTGTTTATGTTTTCTTGCCATGTCTTTTTTTTTTTATTTGATAATTTTGTACAAGAAATTATTTTCTTTATTTACAATTCGCATGAATTTTGTGAACAGTTTACTCTTTTGACTAACAACAGGTATTGGCTCTGTTCACCGTTAACATTAAAACACACAAAACATTTTTGTTCATTGTCGATTAAATGCACATAACGTATATATTTTATTTATTCAATTCCAGTTTACAGGAAACTTTCCTCGCCAGCTTTTTGCACAGAATACGTTATGTTAGCAATACATGAATATATATATATATATATATATATATATATATATATATATATATATATATATATATATATATATATATATATATATATATATATACATATGTATGTATGTATGTATATACTATTCGTATTATGCACTTTTACTTCGTCCATCTACCAAATCATTTAAGATCATCATATTTCACATCACTACTTACCTTCACGCACAGATATGTAAGATCGTGTGTCCACGTGTACATTCATACACACTTTCACACATACATACATATGTAAATGCAAACGCACATGCATGCGCGCACACGTATATGTCTAAACATGCATACATAATCTTCGAAGGTTCTCAACAGACACACGCCGCCTCCCCTCGACACACTCCCAGGCGTGACAACAACAACACTTACAAGATTATACACACCTGTCTGGTTCTCCGGGTTAATTAAACTATAACAAGCACACCGTCACTGCCCTGTGTGTGTGTGTGTGTGTGTGTGTGTGTGTGTGTGTGTGTGTGTGTGTGTGTGTGTGTGCGTGTGCGTGCGCATGTGCGTGTGTGTGTGTGTGTGTGTGTGTGTGTGTGTGTGTGTCTCTCTCTCTCTCTCTCTCTCTCTCTCTCTCTCTCTCTCTCTCTCTCTCTGTCACACACACACACACACACACATATGCGAAACAAATACACGGTCTCACACAATCTATAAATTCTGAAATATTTTATCAAAAAACTTTAGTGTATATAAAAATTAAAGCAGGACATAACGGCAACACAATGAGTGGCTCCTAATGTGAATTGACGAGTCTTTCCGCCCCAACCACTGACCGGGAGGAAAAAGCCTGCACCTCACTCGCCACACTGGATCAGCTGATAGAAGGAACAAAGGTTTACGCTTGCTGCCCTCGTCAACCAACCTAACCACCCAAACAGAAAGAGAATACGTCTTAGATTTACTTGTTTTTAACGACTTCCGTAGCGACAGGACTTAGCCAGCTTCCCCGTGCCAAAACTTCAACAGGGTCTTTTGTTTTACTCTAGGAGCAGCGAGTAGCGGGCTTTTTTTTATTATTGTTTTCTTTTTTTTGTTGCCCTTGAGCTGCCTCCTTTGTTGTAAAAAAAAAAAAAAAAAAATACAGTTCACGTGGAGGGAGCAACGCTTAGTCACATAGCTTGAGTGAAAACTGGAAATCTTTAGCTATATGTTAATTTTGCCCTGGACATGCATCCCCTTTTATCTGGTCATCAATTTTGGAATTCATAAAACTACTCATTTTCCTTAACTAAGACTAAATGAATTGTAAATAATACATTCCTTCTTATTTAGCTCTTCGTTATGCGGTCCATCAGATGTCATAAGAAGAGGAACAGAGTTTGAATGGCTAGATCTACGTCTGCTTCTTTAAGTTAACCCCTTGACTGTCGATTTCCTACAAGCAGACCTCACCAAGCTACAGGAATGGAACAAAAAGTGGCTGCTACAATTCAATGAAGAAAATGTAAAGTCCTGCACCTTGGGAGGGGACATCCAGCACACCAATACCACATGGGAAACACTCCACTATCCACCACAGAGGCAGAGAAAGACCTGGGAGTATGCATTACCAGGCTACCAGTGAAGGCGAAATCCGTGCCAATCGCAGCGGACGGGCTAATACTAAATGGAACCAGGAAACTAAAGGTACATTCTTGTCTAATTCCTTGACACGCTTTCTTCCCATTTGACAACTACCCTCCGTCCAGTATATGCAACAATGACTGCTTCTTCAGGACTAGGGGAAGAAAATACAACTCTCATCTAGTCATCTTGCCTCTGAACAGCCTCCGAGCGTCACAACGAGCCCCTCCCTCAGCGTTGCCAAATTATCGTACTCAGCGCATTGCATTTTTGTAGTTTCTAACCGATAACTACAGCAAAAAAGAACGAAACCTGTCAATATTTAACAGTTTTAACGCTAACTTTAATTTCCTATAGTTATTTGTGTGGTTACGACAGTCTTGGAGCTTAAAAATGATAAATGCAATGTTCAGTGTACGACAATTTGGCAACGTTGCCCTCCCTGCTACCATCCAAGCCACGGCAACGAACTAGCAACTGCGTGTGACCTGGAGGAACCGCACCAGGGCCCATATTTTCAGACCCTCTCGGCTCTCACAAGAACTATTTCCAAAGGGCACAAAACAGATTAGTCGGGTTCTTATGAGTGATTTTAATGTTCATGGTGCAGAAGTCTTGTCAAATGATCACTAGGCTCATAACACTACCCATGGAATAACCCTTAACCTGAACGAAAGCCTTATCGAATGTGGGTGCCTTGTGTGAGTCTGAATGGGTGCTGGAGGTGGAGGAGGGGGGGGGATAGATCATAAAAGACAGAAGAGATCGAGTTCTTATGAGTGTTTTCAATGTTCATGGTGTAGAAGTCTTGTCAAATGATCACTAGGCTCATAACACTACCCACGGAATAACTCCCAACCTAAACGAAAGCCTTATCAAATGGGTGTGTGAGCCCCGGAAAGTGTGGGAATATGGGCCTTGGGTCTGAATGGGTGGGTCTGAATGGGTGGGTCTGAATGGGTGGGTCTGAATGGGTGGGTCTGAATGGGTGGGTCTGAATGGGTGCTGGAGGTGGAGGAGGCGGGGGATAGATCATAAAAGACAGAAGAGATCGGGTTGTTATGAGTGTTTTCAATGTTCATGGTGTAGAAGTCTTGTCAAATGATCACTAGGCTCATAACACTACCCATGGAATAACTCCCAACCTAAGCGAAAGCCTTATCAAATGGGTGTGTGAGCCCCGGAAAGTTTGAGAAAATGGGTCTTGGGTCTTGAGATCAGATGTTGTCCCGGGATATGCCTTTGAAACGGCTCCGGGATTTTCTTTTCACTCAATGTCAATGTTCTCGTTCTTTAACTCTTATTTTCCTTTTCAATATTCACTTGACATCTAATTATTTTTTTCACTGGTTTCTGAATTCTTTGTCTTTCCTTCCAGAGTTTTTTTATAAGTAATTTTTCCTTTCTTCTATTTCCTCACTTCCTTTATCGCTATTTTTCAGTAGTAATGTCTTGACGCTCGCTACTGAGTCTGAATGGCTGCTGGAGGTGGAGGTAAAGGAGGAGAAATTATATAAAAAAAGAGAAGAGAAAGAAAGGAGAAAAGAGGAGGATGAATGGGGGAGAAAAGAATGAGAAAAGGTGTTGGATAAAATGTGGGTGAGCATCATTAGATTCTCTCCGGGGGTGGGGGGGGGGGGGAGAGAGAGAGAGAGAGAGAGAGAGAGAGAGAGAGAGAGAGAGAGAGAGAGAGAGAGAGAGAGAGAGAGAGAGAGAGAGAGAGACCTATATAGCTGAGAACGTTAGCAGATTAGCTGAACGTTACTCATACGGGGTTACCATTAATCCATCGAGTGGAGGAGGAGGAGGAGGAGGAGGAGGAGGAGGAGGAGGAGGAGGAGGAGGGATGTAAAGGGGTAAGGGGTAAGGGGCGGGGCAGATAAATGGGAGGGGGAAATAAATGGGCAAGAAATGATGAAATAAAGGCGAGGAAAGAAGGAATGGAGAGAGATAAAGGAGA
This sequence comes from Eriocheir sinensis, assembly GCF_024679095.1. Lineage (NCBI taxonomy): Eukaryota > Metazoa > Arthropoda > Malacostraca > Decapoda > Varunidae > Eriocheir > Eriocheir sinensis. The sequence continues at coordinate 8,826,969 of NC_066570.1, forward strand.
GGAAGATAAGGAATGGAGAGAAAGTGGAGGAAAGAAGGAATGGAGAGAGATAAAGGAGAGGAAGATAAGGAATGGAGAGAAAGTGGAGGAAAAAAGGAATGGAGAGAGAAAAGGGAGAGAAAGATAAGGAATGGAGAGGAAGTGGAGGAAAGAAGGAATGGAGAGAGAAAAGGGAGAGGAAAGAAAGGAATGGAGAGGAAGTGGAGGAAAGAAGGAATGGAGAGAAAAGGGAGAGGAAAGAAAGGAATGGAGAGGAAGTGGAGGAAAGAAGGAATGGAGAGAGAAAAGGGAGAGGAAAGAAAGGAATGGAGAGGAAGTGGAGGAAAGAAGGAATGGAGAGAGAAAAGGGAGAGGAAAGAAAGGAATGGAGAGGAAGTGGAGGAAAGAAGGAATGGAGAGAGAAAAGGGAGAGGAAAGAAAGGAATGGAGAGGAAGTGGAGGAAAGAAGGAATGGAGAGAGATAAAGGAGAGAAAGTTAAGGAATGGAGAGAAAGTGGAGGAAAGAAGGAATGGAGAGAGATAAAAGGAAAGAAAGATAAGGAATGGAGAGGAAGTGGAGGAGAGTAGGAATGGAGAGAGATAAAAGTAAAGAAAGATAGGAAATGGAGAGAAAGTGGAGGAAAGAAGGAATGGAGAGAGATAAAAGGAAAGAAAGTTAAGGAAGTGGAGGAAAGAAGGAATGGAGAGAGATAAAGGAGAGGAAGATAAGGAATGGAGAGGAAGTGGAGGAAAGAAGGAATGGAGAGAGATAAAGGAGAGGAAGATAAGGAATGGAGAGGAAGTGGAGGAAAGAAGGAATGGAGAGAGATAAAGGAGAGGAAGATAAGGAATGGAGAGGAAGTGGAGGAAAGAAGGAATGGAGAGAGATAAAAGTAAAGAAAGATAAGGAATGGAGAGAGATAAAGGAGAGGAAGATAAGGAATGGAGAGAAAGTGGAGAAAAGAAGGAATGGAGAGAGATAAAAGGAAAGAAAGATAAGGAATGGAGAGAAAGTGGAGGAAAGAAGGAATGGAGAGAGATAAAGTAAAGAAAGATAGGAAATGGAGAGGAAGTGGAGGAAAGGAGGAATGGAGAGAGATAAAGTAAAGAAAGATAGGAAATGGAGAGGAAGTGGAGGAAAGAAGGAATGGAGAGAAAGGTAAGGAATGGAGAGAAAGTGGAGGAAAGAAGGAATGGAGAGAGATAAAGGAGAGGAAGATAAAAAATGGTGATAAACTAACGTGGAAAGAAGGAATGAAGAAAGGGATGAAGATGGTAATAAAGATAAGAAATAATACATAGAAACAATGAAGAAGGAAATGAACGAGAAGAAAAAAAACAAGAACTAATACAACATAACGTGGATGGGAGAAGGAATAAAGAAAGAGATGAAGGAAAGAAAAAAATAAAGAAATAAGAGGGAAACAGTGAAGGACGGAGGGAGGGGAGGAGAAAAAAACAAATACAAGAGGAAGACGAAGTTATGTGAAAGGGATTGAAACAGAGGATCGAAATAAGACTAACGTAATAAACAAAAACAAAAAAATGAAGAAGGGAAACAGTGAAGGACGGAGGGAGGGGAGGAGAAAAAAACAAATACAAGAGGAAGACGAAGTTATGTGAAAGGGATTGAAACACAGGATCGAAAATAAGACTAACGTAAAACCAAAAAAAAAAAAAAGAAGGAGAAATAAAGAGAGGAAACAGTGAAGGACGGAGGAAGTGGAGGAGAAAAAAAATACAAGAGGAAGACGAAGGAAAGTGAAGGAATTGAAACAGATGATCGAAATAAGACTGACGTAATTAGTCTTTAAGTGCCATAGGCTTTATAATGTTGAAAAAATAACACCTGGCAGGCAAGGTAGTAAAAGAAAAGGCATTAATTAGATGTGGCACTCTATGTTCAAAAGGTTGCCGACCCCTGCTTTAACCTGGTAGCAGCGACGGGCCAAATTTGTGGCTTTACCGTGTAGCAGCGACGGGCCAAATTTGTGGCTTTACCGTGTAGCAGCGACGGGCCGAATTTGTGGCTTTACCGTGTAGCAGCGACGGGTCAGATTTGTGGCTTTACCGTGTAGCAGCGACGGGCCAAATTTGTGCCATGATATAAACCCCAAAAAATAGATGATGCATAAACCGATCACAAATCCGTTGATATATATAATGAAATGGTTTGCGTGAGTGATGATTTATTCTCACTATTCTCGCATAGAGGGCCCTTTAAGAAACATGATCCCCTCAGGTACCAGGTTAAGAGATGATCGGGGGAGACTTGGTGTTTCCGTCGCCAGCTGCATCACTCGCCGGGGTGAAGCAAAACGGGCCTTGGTGTTGTGTGTTATTTTTGGTGAAGCGGTTGTATTTTTTTTCTTTTCTCGCAGCTCAAAAATGATATCCGAAGTGTATTGGTATTATCATTATTGTTGTTGTTGTTGTTGTTGTTGTTTTTAGAGATATGATCGACGTTGTCCTTATTAAACGCCCCGATTTTTTGCTCGACTCCTCCCGGTTATTAAAAATTTGACCCTAAATCATAAAGGCGCGTAATGAGGTTGTGTGTGTGTGTGTGTGTGTGTGTGTGTGTGTGTGTGTGTGTGTGTGTGTGTGTGTGTGTGTGTGTGTGTGTGTGTGTGTGTGTGTGTGAGAGAGAGAGAGAGAGAGAGAGAGAGAGAGAGAGAGAGAGAGAGAGAGAGAGAGAGAGAGAGAGAGAAAGACATCAGTCAACCATATGGCAGAGAAGGCAAGGGAGAGGAAGAGATGGAGGAAGCAGAGGTGGTGGTGGCGGTGGTGACCAGGTGGAGAAATAAGTAATTGAAGTCGTAAATATAATAAAGTTGATATAAGCGAGGGACGGTGTGAGGAGAGGAAGGGAAAGGTGTTGCATTGAAGCGGAGACAGCAGGGGAGGGAGCAGGGAGACAGGGAAAGGATGAGGCATAACGGATGATGGACCGAGGAGGGAGGAAGAGGAAAGACTAGAGGAGAGAGAAGGGAGACAGGGAACAATGCATGAGATAGAGGAGGAAGGAAGAAAAGGCAAAGGAGGAGGAAGAGGAAGAAGAGGAAGACCTGGAGATTATACAGGCCGAGAGGAGGAGGAGGAGGAGGACGACGACGAAGAGAAGAAAAAGAGGGAAGAGGAAAGCGACTCGGTAATGGGATCAAAGTGTCACATGGCTGGCAATGTGTGTGTGTGTGTGTGTGTGTGTGTGTGTGTGTCGGGGTAGAGGGGTGCATGACGCAGCGCCCAGCAAGACAGAGGGGGACAGACCGACGCGGCCGCCACACGCCAACTGTTCAGCGTCGGAGGTTATTTGGGTTCCCTCTGTAATCTCCGGCGCACGAGACGGCTATGGCTTCGTTCACAGTTTGGAGGCGGAAAGTGAGAGCGTGTGTTTATTCTCTTAGGGTTGTATTAAAAGGCATTTCACCGCCCAAGAACACCTATTTGACAAGGCTTTCGCAGGAGTTGTGGCCATTTCCAGTAGTAGTTTAATGACCCTGGTGGTAGTTTGACCCTTCTTCTGTACCCTGAACCTAAGAAAACACCTATTTGACAAGGCTTTCGCAGGAGTTGTGGGCATTTCCAGTAGTAGTTATATGACCCTGGTGGTAGTTTGACCCTTCTTCTGTACCCTGAACCTAAGAAAACACATATTTGACAAGGCTTTCGCAGGAGTTGTGGCCATTTCCAGTAGTAGTTTTATGACCCTGGTGGTAGTTTGACCCTTCTTCTGTACCCTGAACCTAAGAAAACACCTATTTGACAAGGCTTTCGCAGGAGTTGTGGGCATTTCCAGTAGTAGTTATATGACCCTGGTGGCAGTTTGACCCTTCTTCTGTACCCTGAACCTAAGAAAACACATATTTGACAAGGCTTTCGCAGGAGTTGTGGGCATTTCCAGTAGTTTTATAACCCTGGTGGTAGTTTGACCCTTCCTCTGTACCCTGAACCTAAGAAAACACTCATTAGAACCTGATGGATTCCCCCTTTGACCTTTAGAAACAGCTGATGTGAAATTCGAAAGTGTCTTGTATTACCGACCTTAATGTTCTCAGCGGCACGCAAGGTTGTGGTACAGATAAAAAGAGGGCGAGGAAAGTATGGTACATGTTCTTAAACGTTGCAATTACGACTGTTTCCCAAGGTCACAGAGAAGATCAAACGTTTTTTCATGGTTGATGTTCCCGTTCATGGTCCAGGAGCCGTGTAAAACTATCACAAGTTCTTAAACGTTTTGGGTTGCAATTACGACTGTTTTCCAAGGTCACTGAGAAGATCAAACGTTTTTTCATGGTTGATGTTTCCGTTCATGGTACAGGAGCCGTGTTGAACTATCACAAGACTCATAAAATAATCCATGAAAACCCAAAGAACTCCTACGAGAGGCTTTTTAATCAGGCGAACTGAGGCGCCGATACGCTTGAGAATTAAAAGAAACTGAAGAAAAATTGGATGAAGTGGATGTGATTCAGGAGAAGGGAGAGTGGTGAGGAAGGTTTGAAGGAAGGAAGGAAGGAAGGAAGGAAGGAAGGAAGGAAGGAAAGAAGGAAGGAAGGAAGGAAAATGTTGAGCACGAGAAGGCGGACAAGAGAGAGAGGAGGGAGTGGGTCATGATACTCGCCTATGCACCAACGAACAAATAAATACAGAAATAACTGAATAAATCACCTTCAAATAACCCTGCCTACCTCCACCCACAGGTATAGCGTAAGCCCCCCACTTTACCTGTCCACCGCTAGAGTATATACAGGTGTTGTTACCTCGCCTTATGATCGCTTATAACATTTTCTTCACCTTGGAAAGTCTTATTCACTCCTGATGATGATTCTATGAAGGCTGTGTATAACTTTCAATGATCGATTCTTTATGTTGGTGCCGGTGACTACGTCGATTCTGCTTCCGATGCGACGCTTTTGCGAACACGCGGCAATGATTCTATTAACACTTAGCGAGGATCCCATTAACAATTAGCTATAATTAAGTCACCCCTTGACGATGATTGCATTACCGTAGCGACAATTCCGTTACCGCCAAGCAAGGATTCTGTTGTGCGCCATGTTCTTGATATTATTTCCGGTTACCACTGATGTGCGCACCCTTTGAAGGAGTGAGTCTAGGCCGCGCACTCTCTGATCAGGTCACGTTTTTACGATATACTTTTTCCCCCGTGACAGGTGATATTTTAGAGCTGAGAGGCTTCTTTGAGCACCGGAAAAAAGTCGGAAAGTTTCGTTTAGTCGGCGCAACATCTGTGGTCATATGCCGGAGAGAGACAGAAGGGGAAGGAATTATAGGAGAAGGAAACAGATCCCAGGAGACGGGACACAACCCCCGATTAATACCTGGTACCCATTCACTGCTGGGTGGACAGAGACGTAGGGTATCAGGAAAGCCGCCCAAATTTTTCCACTCTGCCCTCTATGAGCACCGAATCATTTCTGTTCATGTGAAGTGATTTTTCTTTACAGCAATAAAAACAGCTCCAAGGCATTTAAAGCAAAAATAAGGCCGACCAAAGCGATTCCCCAGCAAAAAGCGTACAGAACGAGAGGTCAGAAGGAGGTCAATTTCGGTTCGAGAGGTTACTTGATACTCATTTCTTATTTCCCATGACAAGAGATGTTCGTGCCTTGTGTGGTGTTTCTGTGAGCGCCAACGACTCCCCTTTGATCACATTACCGAGTTAGATACTTATTTTTTTACCAGTGACGACATGGCAAGTGGTCGTGCTGGTGACGGGTTTCTGTGAGCATCAAGTAGCGATCTCCGGTCATCTCAGGTGAGGACAATACCTTCTAGCTTTACTTAGTCTTCAGTGAGAGGTTTTGGTGAGTCCTAACACGCGGCCGCTGTTCATGGTAAGTAAGCACGACACTACTTGCAGCGAAAAGCAGAACAAATGCTCGTATAGATCATATAACGTTCCTTAGCACGGCTTGTTCTGCAGTGAGCGGTTTTTATGAACACTAAGTTGAGTTCTCTGTTCATGTCAAGTGGGTACGAATGGTACATATGTACGAACGAGAGAACAAGAACTCGTAGTGTAATGAAGGGCTTCACTATGAACTTGGGCAAACGCATTAGTTTCTGATGTTAATTTAACCTGGTAGCAGCGACGGGCCAAATTTGTGGCTTTACCGTGTAGCAGCGACGGGCCAAATTTGTGGCTTTACCGTGTAGCAGCGACGGGCCAAATTTGTGGGTTTACCGTGTAGCAGCGACGGGCCAAATTTGTGGCTTTACCGTGTAGCAGCGACGGGCCAAATTTGTGGCTTTACCGTGTAGCAGCGACGGGCCAAATTTGTGGCTTTACCGTGCAGCAACGACGGGCCAAATTTGTGGGTTTACCGTGTAGCAACGATGGGCCAAATTTGTGGCTTTACCGTGTAGCAACGATGGGCCAAATTTGTGGCTTTACCGTGCAGCAACGATGGGCCAAATTTGTGGCTTTACCGTGCAGCAACGACGGGCCAAATTTGTGGCTTTACCGTGTAGCAGCGACGGGCCAAATTTGTGGCTTTACCGTGTAGCAGCGACAGGCCAAATTTGTGGCTTTACCGTAGCAGCGACGGGCCAAATTTGTGCTTTCTGTGTAGCAACGACGGGCCAAAATTGTGGCTTTACCGTGTAGCATCGACGGGCCAAATTTGTGGCTTTACCATGTAGCAGCGACGGGCCAAATTTGTGGCTTTACCGTGTAGCAGCGACGGGCCAGATTTGTGGCTTTACCGTGTAGCAGCGACGGGCCAAATTTGTGGCTTTACCGTGTAGCAGCGACGGGCCAAATTTGTGGCTTTACCGTGTAGCAGCGACGGGCCAAATTTGTGCCACGATTTAAACCCCCCAAAAACAGATTATATAAACTGATCATAAATGCATTGATGCATCTCTCCACCGTTGATGATACAGCAAGAATAGAACGGTCATGCTGCAGTATACGGGCTTCGTGGGAACAACATAACGAACTTTACTCCGTCAAATTGATAACAAGATGGATAGGAAGCATCTTCTCGCCGCTGACGAGGGAACAAAGACGCCGCTGTCTCTCCCGTGGACGTTCACTTTATTACGATGAAAGGCGATTCTATTAACCCTCGGCCCCGATCGATGATTCCATTAAACACTTAGCCCGGAACGATGATTCTATTACCTGCGTGCCCCCGAGCCATCATATCATTAACCATTAACCACAAATAGTCTGATCACGCCACCACAGCCGCGCACACGTCCCAAGCCTCCCGCAGCTGTGCACGGGACAAGGGGCGCGGAGTGGGTGGTGGATGGGCGGTGTGTGCAGGGTGGAGTGAGTGGTGTATTGGTGGTGGGTGTAGGGTGGAGTGGGTGGTGGATAGGTGGTGGGTGTAGGGTGGAGTGGGTAGTGGATGGGCAGTGTGTGCAGGGTGGAGTGGGTGGTGGATGGGCGGTATGTGTGGGGTTGAGTGGCTGGTGGATGGGAGGTGGGTGAAGGGTGGAGTGGGTAGTGGAGTCGGTGGGTTATTGGGTAAGGTTTTGATGAACAAGTGGATGATAGATGTTGGTGAGTTGGGTGGGTTACTAGGTTAGGTTGAGGTGGAGAGGTGGATGTTAGGTATTAATGGATAACTTGGGTGGGTTGGTGGCGGGTGGATTCTTGCTGTCCGTTACCACACACACACACACACACACACACACACACACACACACAGAGCACTCTCACATGAGCAAAACACACACACAGATTAAACACAACACAACACAACACACAAAAGAGAAGCGGTAAATAAACAAAAATGAGTTAATGCGCGCGAGTGTTTTGTTTGCCGGGAGTGGGAAAAAAAATGCTTCACTTTCGTTTCTGACACTACGGAATTAACAACGTTCTTTTTGTGTGTATTTTGTTATTTATACTACAACCCTGACGCACCTTTTTCCTGTGGTGTGTGTGTGTGTGTGTGTGTGTGTGTGTGTGTGTGTGTGTGTGTGTGTGTGTGTGTGTGTGTGTGTAGTTTCAATGGGGTGGGAAGTGTTTACAAGCAGAGGTGATAACAGCTGAGGTGTGAATAAGGAGCAGTGAGTTGAGGTGATAAGGTGTGGTGGCGGTGGTGGTGGTGGTAGTGGTGAAGGAGGCGGTGGTGGTGGTGGTGGTGGTGGTGGTGAATGGAGAAGGGCAATGAGAACCGGGACTGGATATGAAGGAGACCCATGGTGATAAGGAGGACAAGGAGGAAGAAGAGAAGGAGGAGGAAGATGAGAGCAAGATGAAGGGTAAATCGAAGGAGAGGAGAATATATAATGAAAGAAGAAATAAGGGCAAGGACTGCGAAGGAAAGGATTGGGGCGTAAAACAGGACAAGGACAAGGAGGAGGAGGTACAAATGAAGGCTAACGCACATACACACAAACACACACAGACACACACATACGCATATACAAAGACACCAAAACAGGCTGACATTATAGGCCTAAAACGGAAGGGGAGAAAGCAGATAGGGAGTGAGGGAGGGGAGATAAGCAGAAAGCCTTCCTCCACCTCTCATTCACTCACTCACTCAATCTCTTTCATAATATATCAATCTACGAATCTATTTGTTCATCTATCTACCGATCCATCGAGAGAGAGAGAGAGAGAGAGAGAGAGAGAGAGAGAGAGAGAGAGAGAGATATGCCCTCAATCCACCTTCTCAGCATCTCATCTTCCTACAGCCTCCCTTCTCGCCTCGCCTCTCGCATCCCTTGTGGTGAAAAGCATTAGTGAGGAAGATGCAGTGAGCTAAAAATTATCCCAACACGTTTTCCCAGACCAATTTCAAAGAGGGTATTGGGGCATGAAAGGGAATGTACCGATTATTAAGGAGGGACGCGTTAGTGAAAAGACTTGGTAGTGTGTGTGTGTGTGTGTGTGTGTGTGTGTGTGTGTGTGTGTGTGTGTGGTTGTGTTATTCTCGTCAGGAAAAGCGCAGTGGTGGTGGAGGGGAAGAAAGAGTG
>NC_066570.1:8843414-8870914 GCF_024679095.1 Eriocheir sinensis
GTGTTAGGGAAGTAGCAGGAGAGGTGGTGAAGGGAAAGGGGAGGTAACAGCGGCCGGGTAACCTCATAAGGGGGTGTTAATGACTTCACGTGGACGGTGATGAAGAAACACTGCCGGTGGAAGTGTTGGAGACGGTTGGTAATGGCGATGGACCAATGACGCGTTAATGTAATACTGAAGATAATGAACAGTAGCCAGAGTAAATTCCAAGGCCACATTAACGAAGTACACGGTGAAGGGGCTGGTGGATGTGCTGGTGGTGGCGACATTGTACACCTAAATAAGGGTCACTGGAAAGGTTGGTTTTGCTAGACACTTTCGCTTCTCACATCAGCTATTTCTAAAGGTCAAAGAGGAGGTCAAACGGGATCTAATGGGTGTTTCTTTAGGTTCACGGCACAGAAGAAGGGTCAAACTACCACCAGGGCCATAAAACTACTCCTGGTAATGCCCAAAACTCCTACGAAAAGCCTTATCAAATAGTGAACTTGGGCAAGGAAATGTTTAGTAATACGGCCCGATCCTCAGAGTCACTCGGGTCACAGTACAAAAAAACACGTGCAGGATTTCCATTAATTAAGTCACAGTATAAAAACCATTCCACAAAGTCACCCACGCAGTATTGGTAACTTCTGCAGCAGCACCAGCAGTCACGTAACACACGGCTCTCTCACATCAGCTATTTCTAAAGGTCAAAGGGGGGATCAATCAGGTTTTAATGAGTGTTTTTTTAGGCTCATGGTACAGAAGAAGGGTTAAACTACCACCAGGGTCATAAAACTACCCCTGGAATTGCCCACAACTCTTACGAAAGCCTTGTCAAATATGTGTTTTCTTAGGTTCAGGGTACAGAAGAAGGGTTAAACTACCACCAGGGTCATAAAACTACCCCTGGAAATGCCCACAACTCTTACGAAAGCCTTGTCAAATATGTGTTTTCTTAGGTTCAGGGTACAGGAGAAGGGTCAAACTACCACCAGGGTCATAAAACTACCCCTGGAAATGCCCACAACTCCTACGAAAGCCTTGTCAAATATGTGTTTTCTTAGGTTCAGGGTACAGGAGAAGGGTCAAACTACCACCAGGGTCATAAAACTACCCCTGGAAATGCCCACAACTCTTACGAAAGCCTTGTCAAATATGTGTTTTCTTAGGTTCAGGGTACAGGAGAAGGGTCAAACTACCACCAGGGTCATAAAACTACCCCTGGAAATGCCCACAACTCTTACGAAAGCCTTGTCAAATATGTGTTTTTTTAGGCTCATGGTACAGAAGAAGGGTCAAACTACAACCAGGGTCATAAAACTACCCCTGGAAATGCCCACAGCTCCTACGAAAGCCTTGTCAAATATGTGTTTTCTTAGGTTCAGGGTACAGGAGAAGGGTCAAACTACCACCAGGGTCATAAAACTACCCCTGGAAATGCCCATAACTCCTGCGAAAGCCTTGTCAAATATGTGTTTTCTTAGGTTCAGGGTACAGGAGAAGGGTCAAACTACCACCAGGGTCATAAAACTACCCCTGGAAATGCCCACAACTCCTGCGAAAGCCTTGTCAAATATGTGTTCTTAGGCGGCGATATGTCTTTTAAAACGACCCACAACGTTGCAAAAGCTTCACCATGCACACACACACACGCACAGCCACACACCCCGACCCAGTATAACAAACACCAACTCAGCGGGGGCTCAGAAGTCACCGTTGCCTTCAGATACTACAAACAGCATAGGCACAATAGGCTTGAATGAGGAGATTTGCAGTGGCGCAGTGTACAGTGCGTGGCAACGTTGCTAGATTATCGTACTCAGCCTCCTATGTTTGCCGATTTCCGACCCAAAAACTGCCTCCTCGACCCCAATAACGGCCTTCATATATAGTTATCGTTAAAATGGTTAATTATTGGTGTTTTTTTAGCAATAGCTATGGCTCAGAAACCGGTGAATACGAGGCTCTGAGTACGATAATCTGGCAACGGTGGTGCGTGGATAATCGGCTTCAGCAGTGGTGATGTTAATGAGGTGTTTGTAGCAAAGTAGCGGGGGAGGACTCGTTGCAGCTGGCTTTAGGTGAGATCAGTTCATACTCAGCAACGCCTCAAGCAAGAACTGGTTTAAAAATAGTTGGAAAGTTTCGTTTAGTCGGCGCAACATCTGTGGTCATATGCCGGAGAGAGACAGAAGGGGAAGGAATTATAGGAGAAGGGAACAGACCCCAGGAGACGGGACACAACCCCCGATTAATACCTGGTACCCATTCACTGCTGGGTGGACAGGGGCGTAGGGTATCGGAAAAGCCCTCCAAATTTTTCCACTCCGCCCGGGAATCGAACCCTGGCTCTCTCGGTTGTGAGTCGAGTGTGCTAACCACTGCACCACGAAGCCCCCCAATTAAAAATAGTGTAATGGATGTATTGAACAGACGGAGCAGACATTATGGTCAGTGCAAAAAGGGTTGGCAACTTGTGCTGTACACGAGACCCCGCGGTGAGTAGGTAAAAGTACAGACGGGGCACACGGTAAGGTACTCGTGGCCTCAGTGCACATCTCCTGGTGAGCGACACAGCGAAAGAGAAGAGAGTTAATAGTGGCAAGGAAAGTTTTTTTTTGGTATATTGTTATTGGTGGATTCGAACAGTAAACTTCTCCCCTTTCAGCGCGATCATGTTGGAACTTGTCTCCCCTCTCAGCGCGATTATGTTGGAACTTGTCTCCCCTTTCAGCGCGATTATGTTGGAACTTGTCTCCCCTTTCAGCGCGATTATGTTGGAACTTGTCTCCCCTCTCAGCGCGATCATGTTGGAACTTGTCTCTCCTCTCAGCGCGATCATGTTGGAACTTGTCCCCCCTTTCAGCGCGATCATGTTGGAACTTGTTACCCCTTTCAGCGCGATCATGTTGGAACTTGTCTCCCCTTTCAGCGCGATTATGTTGGAACTTGTCTCCCCTTTCAGCGCGATAATGTTGGAACTTGTCTCCCCTTTCAGCGCGATTATGTTGGAACTTGTCTCCCCTTTCAGCGCGATTATGTTGGAACTTGTCTCCCCTCTCAGCGCGATCATGTTGGAACTTGTCTCTCCTCTCAGCGCGATCATGTTGGAACTTGTCTCCCCTTTCAGCGCGATCATGTTGGAACTTGTCCCCCCTTTCAGCGCGATCATGTTGGAACTTGTTACCCCTTTCAGCGCGATCATGTTGGAACTTGTCTCCCCTTTCAGCGCGATCATGTTGGAACTTGTTACCCCTTTCAGCGCGATCATGTTGGAACTTGTCTCCCCTTTCAGCGCGATCATGTTGGAACTTGTTACCCCTTTCAGCGCGATCATGTTGGAACTAGTCTCCCCTTTCAGCGCGATTATGTTGGAACTTGTCTCCCCTCTCAGCGCGATCATGTTGGAACTTGTCTCCCCTCTCAGCGCGATTATGTTGGAACTTGTCTCCCCTCTCAGCGCGATTATGTTGGAACCTGTCTCCCCTCTCAGCGCGATTATGTTGGAACTTGTCTCCGCTCTCAGCTCGATTATGTTGGAACTTTTATCTACTCTCAGCGCGATTATGTTGGAACTTGTCTCTCCTCTCAGCGCGATTATGTTGGAACTTGTCTCCCCTCTCAGCGCGATCATGTTGGAACTTGTCTCTCCTCTCAGCGCGATCATGTTGGAACTTGTCTCTCCTCTCAGCGCGATCATGTTGGAACTTGTCTCTCCTCTCAGCGCGATCATGTTGGAACTTGTCTCCCCTTTCAGCGCGATCATGTTGGAACTTGTCTCCCCTTTCAGCGCGATCATGTTGGAACTTGTCCCCCCTTTCAGCGCGATCATGTTGGAACTTGTCTCCCCTTTCAGCGCGATCATGTTGGAACTTGTCTCCCCTTTCAGCGCGATCATGTTGGAACTTGTCCCCCCTTTCAGCGCGATCATGTTGGAACTTGTCTCCCCTTTCAGCGCCATCATGTTGGAACTTGTCTCCCCTTTCAGCGCGATCATGTTTGAACTTGTCTCCCCTTTCATCGCGATCATGTTGGAACTTGTCTCCCCTTTCAGCGCCATCATGTTGGAACTTGTCTCCCCTTTCAGCGCGATCATGTTGGAACTTGTCACCCCTTTCAGCGCGATCATGTTGGAACTTGTCTCCCCTTTCAGCGCGATCATGTTGGAACTTGTCCCCCCTTTCAGCGCGATCATGTTGGAACTTGTCTCCCTTTCAGCGCGATCATGTTGAACTTGTCCCCCTTTCAGCGCGATCATGTTGGACCTTGTCTCCCCTTTCAGCGCCATCATGTTGGAACTTGTCTCCCCTTTCAGCGCGATCATGTTGGAACTTGTCTCCCCTTTCAGCGCGATCATGTTGGAACTTGTCTCCCCTTTCAGCGCGATCATGTTGGAACTTGTCTCCCCTCTCAGCGCGATCATGTTGGAACTTGTCTCTCCTCTCAGCGCGATTATGTTGGAACTTGTCTCCCCTCTCAGCGCGATTATGTTGGAACTTGTCTCCCCTCTCAGCGCGATTATGTTGGAACTTGTCTCCCCTCTCAGCGCGATCATGTTGGAACTTGTCTCTCCTCTCAGCGCGATTATGTTGGAACTTGTCTCTCCTCTCAGCGCGATTATGTTGGAACTTGTCTCTCCTCTCAGCGCGATTATGTTGGAACTTGTCTCTCCTCTCAGCGCGATTATGTTGGAACTTGTCTCCCCTTTCAGCGCGATCATGTTGGAACTTGTTTTAGTGATGATACGATGGAACACGATTATTAAGGGACCATCCACAAAGCTAATACGTGAAAACATGAACTTCAACACAAACACGCCCGCACACACACGCACGCACACACACACACACACACACACACACACACACACACACACACACACACACACACACACACACACACACACACCTCAACGCAACAGGCAAGCCTTTTCCAGGACTATAAAAATATCAAGAAACGACGAGAGAAGGCCAAGGGACAAAAACTCTATCGCGTCATATTAAAACTTTCTTCGTCGCATTTTAAGACGGAATTTTCAGTTAATTATCTTGAGCGTCACCCCCCCCCCCCCCCCTGCGTGATATTGACAGCCTGGAAGCGGGGAAAAAAAGAGGAAAAATTCTGATGAACCTCTCGTCTATACCTTTAAAAACATAATTTGGGATACATGAGGCGGTCCAACGCGGGAGTAAATATAATAAAAGGAGAGAGAGAGAGTGAGGCTTTATGAAAAATTCTATCCTAGGGAGCAATGACCGGACTCAGGTACGTTTTCCTCCTTGCTTATTGGGTTCCCGACAGAAGAGAAAATGGGTCGTGAAGGCTTGGTAGGCGCTGGGGAGGAGGGTGGCGGGGGTCGGTGTGGGCTGTGTGGGGGGGAAGGTGTAGTGCATCATGCTGGGGGGGTTGAAGGGAGGGTAATGGTGTGGGTGAGGGGGAGAGACGGAGAAAGGGTTGAGTGGTGAGGGGAGAGACTGTGAAAGGGCTGAGTGGTGAGGGGAGAGACTGTGAAAGGGTTGAGTGGTGAGGGGAGAGACGGTGAAAGGGTTGAGTGAGGGGAGAGACGGTGAAAGGGTTGAGTGGTGAGGGGAGACGGTGAAAGGGTTGAGTGGTGAGGGGAGAGACGGAGAAAGGGTTGAGTGGTGAGGGAGAGACGGTGAAAGGGTTGAGTGGTGAGGGGAGAGACGGAAAGGGGTTGAGTGGTGAGGGGGAGAGAAGGAGAGAGGGTTGAGTGGTGAGGGGGAGAGACGGAGAGGGTTGTGTGGTGAGGGGAGAGACGGAGAGAGGGTTGAGTGGTGAGGGGGAGAGACGGAGAGAGGGTTGAGTGGTGAGGGGGACAGACGGTGAAAGGGTTGAGGGGTGAGGGGGAGAGACGGTGTAAGGGTTGAGTGGTGAGGGGAGAGACGGTGAAAGGTTGAGTGGTGAGGGGAGAGACGGAGAGAGGGGTTGAGTGGTGAGGGGAGAGACGGTGAAAGGGTTGAGTGGTGAGGGAGAGATGGAGAGGGTTGAGTGGTGAGGGGAGAGATGGAGAGAGGTTGAGTGGTGAGGGGAGAGACGGAGAGAGGGTTGAGTGGTGAGGGGGAGAGACGGTGAAAGGGTTGAGTGGTGAGGGGGAGAGATGGAGAGAGGGTTGAGTGGTGAGGGGGACAGACGGTGAAAGGGTAGAGTGGTGAGGGGGACAGACGGTGTAAGGGTTGAGTGGTGAGGGGGAGAGCCGGGGGAAGGGTTGAGTGGTGAGGGGGACAGCCGGTGAAAGGGTTGAGTGGTGAGGGGGAGAGACGGAGGAAGGGTTGAGTGGTGAGGGGGACAGACGGTGAAAGGGTAGAGTGGTGAGGGGGAGAGACGGAGGAAGGTTGAGGTGAGGGGGAGAGACGGTGAAAGGGTTGAGTGGTGAGGGGGAGAGATGGAGAGAGGGTTGAGTGGTGAGGGGACAGACGGTGAAAGGGTAGAGTGGGGGAGAGACGGAGAGAGGGTTGAGTGGTGAGGGGGACAGACGGTGAAAGGGTAGAGTGGTGAGGGGGAGAGACGGAGGAAGGGTTGAGTGGTGAGGGGGAGAGACGGAGGAAGGGTTGAGTGGTGAGGGGGACAGACGGTGAAAGGGTAGAGTGGTGAGGGGGAGAGACGGAGGAAGGGTTGAGTGGTGAGGGGGACAGACGGTGAAAGGGTTGAGTGGTGAGGGGGACAGACGGTGAAAGGGTAGAGTGGTGAGGGGAGACGGAGGAAGGGTTGAGTTGTGAGGGGGAGAGACGGTGAAAGTGTTGAGTGGTGAGGGGGACAGACGGTGAAAGGGTAGAGTGGTGAGGGGGAGAGACGGAGAGAGGGTTGAGTGGTGAGGGGGAGAGACGGAGGAAGGGTTGAGTGGTGAGGGGGACAGACGGAGAAAGGGTTGAGTGGTGAGGGGGAGAGACGGAGAGAGGGTTGAGTGGTGAGGGGGAGAGACGGAGGAAGGGTTGAGTGGTGAGGGGGAGAGACGGAGACAGGGTTGAGTGGGGAGGGGGAGAGACGGAGGAAGGGTTGAGGTGAGGGGACAGACGGTGAAAGGGTAGAGTGGTGAGGGGAGAGACGGAGGAAGGGTTGAGTGGTGAGGGGAGAGACGGAGAAAGGGTTGAGTGGTGAGGGGAGACGGAGGAAGGGTTGAGTGGTGAGGGGAGACGGAGGAAGGGTTGAGTGGTGAGGGGAGAGACGGTGAAAGGGTTGAGTGGTGAGGGGGAGAGACGGTGAAAGGGTTGAGTGGTGAAGGGGAGAGACGGTGAAAGGGTTGAGTGGTGAGGGGGAGAGACGGAGAGAGGGTTGAGTGGTGAGGGGGAGAGACGGAGAAAGGGTTGAGTGGTGAGGGGGAGAGACGGAGAAAGGGTTGAGTGGTGAGGGGTAGAGACGGAGTAAGGGTTGAGTGGTGACGGGACGAGACGGAGGAAGGGTTGAGTGGTGAGGGGAGAGACGGAGGAAGGGTTGAGTGGTGAGGGAGAGACGGAGATAGGGTTGAGTGGTGAGGGGGAGAGACGGTGAAAGGGTTGAGTGGTGAGGGGGAGAGACGGAGGAAGGGTTGAGTGGTGAGGGGAAGAGACGGAGGAAGGGTTGAGTGGTGAGGGGAAGAGACGGAGGAAGGGTTGAGTGGTGAGGGGAAGAGACGGAGGAAGGGTTGAGTGGTGAAGGGGAGAGACGGAGAGAGGGTTGAGTGATGAGGGGGAGAGACGGAGAGAGGGGTGAGTGGTGAAGGGACGCGACGACCAGGGAGAAAGACTTTTGGGATGAGAATGTGGTGCGGGGGCGAGGATTTCAGGTGCGAGAGATGGGGAAGAAACGAACATAAGGGGTGCGTGTGTGAAAAGCCGGCGTCTGTGTGGGTAGAAGTGATGCATCGGGGGAGTGAGAGGAACGGGAATGAACGCGAGGATTAGGATCAGTGCTTTCAGGGGTAAATGATGTGGCAGAGACGAAGAAGAGGGAGAAATAAGAACGCGGATGACGTGTGTTCTGTGATTGAGTGATTGGGGGAGGATGTGAGGGTGGAATATCGTATGGATAATAGCGAAGAGACCAAGATGTGGGTAAGTTCGTGTGTGGGTAGCGCAGTGACGTGGCGAAGGCGGATAACGAAGAAGCAGTTACTGAAGAATAGGTGACATAACGTAGGCGAAGTTGCACGTTACAAAGGTTAAGATGGAGAATGTGAGGATAGTTATTGAAGGGGAGGAAGCGAAGTGACGGAGGTGAAAGGATGAGGTGGAAAGGAGTGCATAGGGACTAAATGAAAGGGCAGTTATTAAGAGGCAAAGAAGTTAAGCATTAAGGACGGAAACGAGGGAGGAAGAAAGACAGGTAGAAATAAGGAGTTGAAAAAGATAGTTATTACAGACAAAGGGAAGAGAGGGAAGAAGCGAGGTGACGGAAGTGAAAGGATGAGGTGGAAAGAAGTGCATAGGGACTAAATGAAAGGGCAGTTATTAAGAGGGAAAGAAGTTAAGCATTAAGGACGGAAAGGAGGGAGGAAGAAAGACAGGTAGAAATAAGGAGTTAAAAAAGATAGTTATTACAGACAAAGGGAAGAGAGGGAAGAAGCGAGGTGACGGAAGTGAAAGGATAAGGAGGAAAGAAGTGCAGAGGGAATGAATGAAACGGCAATTACTGAAGGGGTAGAAGTGAAGAGCGATTGATTAAGGGTGATGAATTGGAAAGCCGGGGAAAGAGAACGATGGGGCAAGCATTGAGGGGAAACAGGGGAAGCGATGAAGTTGGAAGGGGGAGGGAAAACGAAGGTGCAATTATTGAAGGGGAGGGCGTGAAGGGATAGTGGTGGCAAGGTATAGCTGAATATAGAGATGAGCATGGAAAAGCGAGGGAGGGTATTGAAGGGGAGAAGGTGAGGGGATGAAGAGGGAGAGGCAGACATAGAGGATGGGACTCAATGAAGGGGAGGGATATGAAAGGGGTGGAAAGGGTAGGCATGGTGATGAAGGGCAACGTTGCTAAATTGTCGTACACTGAACATTGCATTTATAATTTTTAAGCTCCAAGACTGTCGTAACCCCACAAATAACGATAGGAAATTAAAGTTAGCGTTAAAACTGCTACATATTGATAGGTTTCGTTCCTTTTTGCTAGAGTTATCGGCCAGAAACCAAAAAAATGCAATGCGCTGAGTACGATAATATGGCACCGCTGATGAAGGGGCAACTTTTAAAAGGGGAGGAGGAGAGGAAATAGAGATGAGTAAATGGTGAATGGAATGGTGAAATTATTAAATGGTGACGAGGTGAAGGTTAAAGCAAAAGGACAAGTTGGAAAGTTTCGTTTAGTCGGCGCAACATCTGTGGTCATATGCCGGAGAGAGACAGAAGGGGAAGGAATTATAGGAGAAGGGAACAGACCCCAGGAGACGGGACACAACCCCCGATTAATACCTGGTACCCATTCACTGCTGGGTGGACAGGGGCGTAGGGTATCGGAAAAGCCGCCCAAATTTTTCAACTCCGCCCGGGAATCGAACCCGGGCTCTCTCGATTGTGAGCCGAGTGTGCTAACCACTGCACCACGAAGCCCCCACAAAAGGACAAAGGATGGTGTTCACAGACGCTTCACCTCTCACATCAACCATTTCCAAAGGTTAAAAAGAAGATCAAGCGGGCTTTAATGAGTGCTTTCTTAGATTCATGGTACATAAGAACGGTCAAACTACCAAAAGGGTCATAAAACTACCCTTGGAAATACCTAAAACTCCTACGAAATGTTTAAAACTATGACCCAAAATTGAAATTGGAGAGGTGAGGGTGGAGGACAAGGCGTAATGGGCTATAGAGGAGCAGGTAAGGAGCTGAAGGGCGGTAAAGGGGAATTAAATGAGCGAGTGGGTGACAGGGGACCGACAACACTGGCGAAGAGGCGTCGAGGGAGAGGGAACAAGGAAACAACAGTATAAGCGTCGGGAGGAGAGTAACCAGAATCTCGGGAATGTGAGAAACCAAGGAAAAATAAGATTGAAGGAAACATGCGTATTTTTTGGACACTCCTTTGACTTTTATTCATGAGCAGTAAGTAGCTGGCTTTTTATAATATATTTCATTACGTCCTTGAACTGTCTCCTTAGCTGTAAAAAAATCACTTGAATCCCTGTAACAGTGACACAAGTGTACTAATGAGTGTTTCTTTCGGTTAATGGTTCAGAAAAAGGGTCAAACTACCACCAGGCTCATATAACTACTCCTGAAAATGCCCAGAACTCCTACGAAAGCATTGTCAAATAATTATGTGAACTTGGGCAGCGAAATGTTTGGTAATGCGGCCCAATGTCTCCAGCTGACGAGCGATGAGGCGAAGGTCTACGACATGTTGTACGAAAAAGCAAGGTACTGTAGATGTAGCAAATATGAAGGTGGTGGACGGAGAGTAACAGAAGTTTGGAGAAGTTAGTGTTTACTGTTTCGTAAGTGTTCGGGACTAAGCTTGGTATTCTTAAACGCTTCCGCTTCTAACATCAACTATTTCCAAAGGTCAGAAAGGAGACCAACCGAGTTCTAATGAGTGTTCTTGTATGTTCATGGCTCAGAAGAAGGGTCAAACTACCACCAGGCTAAAAAATCTACCCCTGGAAATGCCCCAAATCTCCTTCGAAAGCTTTGTCAAATATCTGTGCTTCGGCCCCGATATGTTTAAGAATACGGCCCAAAGTAACATGTACGGGAATATAAGGGCAAAGGAACGGTCCTAGAGGTGAGAGGTACCAAAACATCACGAGTGTTGACTAACTTAACAGACAAGGGGAGAGGGGGAGAGTTTTGGACTGAGAGTAAGCAAGTCCCAGGTAGTGTTTATGAAAAGCAACAAGAGTATAGGGGCAAGAATGTGTTGTCCCTGATGGCAGCAAAGTAATATGGTAACACAGGTGTGGTCAATGGAGGGAAAAGCACACAGGTGACAAGATGATTGGGGATGAAAAATACCGCATAGAAAATGTTCCGCGAAATTCAAATTTTGGTTGATACAGTAGTTTTTTGTGCTCTAGGTATTTGTTCGAGATCCTGACAATACCTAACACACACACACACACACACACACACACACACACACACACACACACACACACACACACACACACACACACACACACACACACACACGTACACACATCGTTCATCCCGCTCACGTCTGAACTTCCTCCATTCCTGCCTCGCGCCGTCCTCTCCTTTCCTTTCCACATCACACGATCCTTTCTGAGTGCCTTTCCGCCTTCAGCCCTCCCTCCGTACCTTCCTCCTTTCCTTCTTCCCTCCTTCCATCTCCATCTTCCTCAGGCACTTCCTCACTACGGCTCTTACCTCCTCCTCCTCTCCCGCCTCCCCACCTCCCTTCTCCCTCGCATTCCGCCTCTCAAGTCTGGTCGGCGAATAATCCTGAAGGAGGCGAAAGAATGTCCCTTTTAGGTCTAGGCTCCTGCGTCACCGCCACCACCTCCTCCTCACTTGCCTCAACCCTTACCTTCCCTCCCACGCCCTTACGTTACTTTTTCCTTATTGCAGATGTTGACTCTTCTTCTTCCTCCTCCTCTTTCTCCTCCTCCTCCTCGTCCTTGTCATTGTCAGTTTAATTAAGCAAGTTTTTTTCCTTACTCGACTTCCTGCGTTTAATGTCTCGTTAGGATGTGAATATTTGGTACTTTTCCGCCTCGTCATCCCGTGTTTCGTAATTAAAGGGTGTATAATTTCCTGTCTCGTGAGGATGTGAATATTTGGTACTGTTCCTCTTCATCCCGTGTTTCCTAATTGTAGGGTGAATAATTTCCTATCTCGTGAGGGTGTGAATATTTGGTACTTTTCCTCCTCGTCATCCTGTGTTTCGTCATTGTAGGGTGAATGATTTCCTATCTCGTGAGGGTGTGAATATTTGGTACTTTTCCTCCTCGTCATCCTGTGTTTCGTCATTGTAGGGTGAATGATTTCCTATCTCGTGAGGGTGTGAATATTTGGTACCTTTCCTCCTCATCCTCCTTTGTTTCGTTATGGTAAGGTGAGCAATTCCTTAATATCCGTCACTCTTTACCTGTGTTTAATCCGATACACCTCAAATGTTTTCAAGGTGAGCAATTCCCTAATATCCGTCACTCTTTACCTGTGTTTAATCCGATACACCTCAAATGTTTTCAAGGTGAGCAGTTCCCTAATATCCGTCACTCTTTACCTGTGTTTAATCCGATACACCTCAAATGTTTTCAAGGTGAGCAGTTCCCTAATATCCGTCACTCTTTACCTGTGTTTAATCCGATACACCTCAAATATGTTCTTCCTTTTTAATATACGATACGTAAACTCTCATTGACAGTTTGCAATATACTAAAGATTGTACGTATGTCATTTTCCTGTTTATTCCTTCTATTTGTGTCGTTTTCATACCCCAGTTTGCCCGTGTGCTCCCCCAGCGGGCTCCGTTCAAAACAATTAAAAGTTTGTTTGTTATTGTAATCTTCTTAATTGGCGCCAATGATATATAGTTTTTATGAGAGCCATAGAATAGGAGAGTTTGGCCTACGTGATCACAGGCGCCATGCTGTTACCGAAAGAGCTGCGGGAAATGCAAATTGTTGATGATAGTATAGTGTGTGTGTGTGTGTGTGTGTGTGTGTGTGTGTGTGTGTGTGTGTGCGAAAGAACCTTGAAACAAACAAACAAAAACAAGAAACGAAATACCACGACCGGAAACCCACAATGAAAGAAGACAAAAGAGGAAAGGAATAAGAAAGAAAACAAAGTAAAGGATAAAAATATCGAAAAATACAACGAAAAAACAACAAAAAAACACGAGACAGCACAACACACAACGAGAGAACACACACACAAAATAAAAAAGTGAGAAAGGAATTAAGAAAAAAAAACAATAGATAAAATAAGGAAAAACACCTCGAAATAAAGAGCGAAACGAAGAAAGAAAACGCAAAAATCACAACACTAAGATCCACCTCGAATATTAAAACCACTTTGAGTATTTCACATATTAAGGAGACGGGACAAAGGTAGAACTGTTTCCTTTTTGCTTATGGAAGAGGAATGGAAGATATCAGAGAGAGGTAGAGATGGATAGATAGATAACCACTTTGAGTATTTCACATATTAAGGAGACGGGACAAAGTTAGAACTGTTTCCTTTTTGCTTATGGAAGAGGAATGGAAGATGTCAGAGAGAGGTAGAGATGGATAGATAGATAACCACTTTGAGTATTTCACATATTAAGGAGACGGGACAAAGTTAGAACTGTTTCCTTTTTGCTTGTGGAAGAGGAATGGAAGATGTCAGAGAGAGGTAGAGATGGATAGATAGATAACCACTTTGAGTATTTCACATATTAAGGAGACGGGACAAAGTTAGAACTGTTTCCTTTTTGCTTATGGAAGAGGAATGGAAGATGTCAGAGAGAGGTAGAGATGGATAGATAGATATAGGGAACACAACATCACAGAACGGCGAGAGCACGCGGCACAGGGCAGCAACAAATAGACAGATAAACAACACAACCGAACACAACAAATAAATATAGAGTGCGTGAGGGAGATTAATCGCCTTCATAAATCCAGGTGATTCATGGCAGGTCGGGAACAAGGCGAGGCAGCCAGGTGGATGCGACGATACATTACATGTGCATCAATGTGTGTGTGTGAGAGAGAGAGAGAGAGAGAGAGAGAGAGAGAGAGAGAGAGAGAGAGAGAGAGAGAGAGAGAGAGAGAGAGAGAGAGACAGAGAGAGAGAGAGAGCTCGAGAGAGAGAGAGAGAGATAGAGAGAGAGAGAGAGAGAGAGAGAGAGAGAGAGAGAGAGAGAGAGAGAGAGAGAGAGAGAGAGAGAGAGAGAGAGAGAGAGAGAACCTATATAGGACGTAACAATATCCATCTCTCATGACACGCGGCAGTTTGTATGGTGCAGAGTGATCGCGTCAGTGGTGGTGTCAGTGACGGCGTTGTTGTTGTTGTTGTTGTTGGTGGTGGTGGTGGTATGCTGTGATGTCATGTGGTGTGCGTTATGGTCCTGTCACTGGTGTTTGGTGATGCTCGGTGTGTGTATGTGATGGGAAGTGGTTATTAAAAAGAGGAAGAGCAGGTGACGTGAGGTGAGGTGAGGGTATCTGAGGTTAGATAGCGTAGGGATTTTTTAACTTTTTTTCAACATCAGTGGAAACAGCTAAAGGGCATTACAAGCAGGAAACACAACCCTGCCAAGTGCTCCTCCAGGAAATGAATAAAGAGTGAGAAGAGGGATCAGTCGCGGCTGGCTCGGGATGGATAAAGGGTGAGGCTGAGAAGGGCAGGTGGCGAGGCGGTGCGGGGTGAGGTGAGGGCCGCGGAGTGCCGGGTTTGGAGTGCGTCGCGGGGCCCGGCGCAGCGCCTCCACGCTGCTGCATCATGCACGGTGATCTTTCCGACACTGCTTTGTTTTCATTTAATGGTACAGGAACACAGCGGTGAGCCTGGCGGGGACGGGCACGCTTCTCACTCTTGTTATTGATTACTCGGCTTGAATTTGATTACTTCTGTGCTCCTAATGTTACGTTATTTTTTTCTGGTACGAGACGGAGCATGGTCCAGTGCATAGGTCATCTCAGTTTGTATTTTAACAACTTGTCCTCTGCTAACATCACTACCGTCAGTGTCGACTCATGGTTCACCTCTGTGTCCCTTTAACCTTTAGTTACTTAGGTCAAAACATTTTCTGTGCTGCGCTAAATCAACGATGTCGGCTACATCTAACTTTTACACGCTACCAATCTCAGCTGACCTTTCACTTGAGCGAGTAATTCAACACTTAAATAGCCGGTGCCTGATTTTCAGCAAAAGCAGAGTAAAAAACAGTCCAGTGTTATCTGAGCGCGTGTGACGTCACTCGTCCAATAAAGCCGTAACCTTTCAGAGCGCGGCGCTAATCTCGTATGGAATCATTGGACTTTTATACCCAATTTATTTGATGCTATCTTTCCGAAACTCCACACTCATCAGCTGCCGATTACATGGAAATTTATTGATAATCCAATAAATACAAGACGTAGGAACTGTGGGGATGCTGCCACTGTTCCGCCTCTCCTGCACCGCCTCCCTCACCCGAACGTGACGCACTGTTATACCTGTGTCTGCCTCTCCTGCACCGCCTCCCTCACCTGAACGTCACGCACTGCTGTACCTGTGTCTGCCTCTCCTGCACCGCCTCCCTCACCTGAACGTCACGCACTGTTATACCTGTGTCTGCCATTCCTGCACCGCCTCCCTCACCTGAACGTGACGCACTGCTGTACCTGTGTCTGCCATTCCTGCACCGCCTCCCTCACCTGAACGTGACGCACTGTTATACCTGTGTCTGCCATTCCTGCACCGCCTCCCTCACCTGAAAGTCACTCTCCGCTATACTAACACTCACATCGTAGCATTAACACAGCAAGCTTTACGTAAATCTTCAAATAACTTTATCTGCTTATTCTCCTCCCGAAATTGACCTCTCTTTCGGCCACCTCTTTTGATTCTTTTTTGTAGGAGCAGCGAGTAGCGGGCTTTTTTTTTTTATCATTGTTTCCTTTTTTTGTGCCCTTGAGCTGTCTCCTTTGTTGTAAAAAAAAAGTTTGCCATTGCTAGAATTTACATCACCTGTTGTGCTGGTCGAGTTCAGCACGTCGTACTCTTTACATTGTCTCCCAACCTTCCAGACTCGGAGCTAACTCCTTTATATATACATGTGTAAATTGGCCCTTAGTCGGACCGGCCCCGCCACGCCTTTCTCTTCACAAGCTTTCCATCGCCTCGCCGCTGTGTCGCAAATATCTCACTGAACGCCGCCCAGGGCATGTACCTTTGTCCTTGCCGGGGTAAAAACGAGAGAGAGAGAGAGAGAGAGAGAGAGAGAGAGAGAGAGAGGGGTAGTTTTTTCCACAAGGACTTTTCTGTTGTCATAACCTAGAATCCTCCCTTATAAGCAGTTATTACAAAACAACCCGCCCTTACGAATATCCCATAGGCCTTTACTTTGTTGCGACAGGAGTGAACTGAACACACACGTCCAGCGAGTGCTTTGTTTTGTTCCCCAGGTCACCGCCCGACGAACAAAGATTTTTTTATTTTTTATTTTATTTTGAAACCAACAAGGCTCATGATCTCTGCTCTTTCACCTTTCCATGTTTCCTCCTCCTCTTTTTCCTCCTCCTTCAGTTTTTTTTGTGTGTCATCCTCTTACTAAATCTCTTATGCTATACTGTCTTATTTTGTATCCCCCTTCATCCTCTTTTTTTCCCTTTTTCCTCCTCACATTTTTTTCCCTGTAAGAAGATTATTTTTCCCCCTCATCCTCTACTATTTACTCATTCTTTCTCTTCCTTATTTTTCACATCTTCATTCTCTCCAATCCTTTCAATGAGACTCCTCCTCCTCCTACTCCTCCTCTCGGGTAGCGCCTCACGGACACAGGTAACAAGGGACCTCCTGTGTCTTCCAGGGGAACACTAATTGCTTGTTACCTGTAGCACCCTTGGGCCCTCTACGTGCACCTGTCCTGAGCCACTCCCCTCCCTCCACTTGCTCCCTCCCCTTCCTCACCGGTGTCATGGACGTTGAGGAACAGAGGTATGTGGATCATCAGTCACCATCAAGCAACCACTAACCAGCCACTGACCACCTACCTGCCATACATGACTAGAAAGGTATCAAGGGGATCATCACTCACTCAAACTCACCACTATCCACGAAGCATTACTTACTAACATACGACCACCTACTACTGACAACTGACTAGGAGAGCAGACCACCAACCACTAATAATACTAACCAGTCACTAACCAACAAGGACTTACAACGAAGGACAGACCACCTTCTACTTACCACTGTTTTAACCACTAACTACACAACACTAACTACTGTCAATTAAGTACAGTGAATGAACTAATGACCAAATACACTAACCCATTTACTGCCTAGATGGAAGAGAAGAGAAGAGAAGAGGAGAGAGAGAGAGAGAGAGAGAGAGAGAGAGAGAGAGAGAGAGAGAGAGAGAGAGAGAGAGAGAGAGAGAGAGAGAGAGAGAGAGACAGAGAGAGGCATGCAAATTAATAGACACGAAAAAATATATTCACCCACCCGCCAGCCATCACACACACACACACACACACACACACACACACACACACACACACACACACACACACACACACACACACAAACACACAGACACACACACTGGTGCAATTAAATGAATCTACCACAAGATAAAAATGCACAAAGGGGAATGCCTGCCTCCATACATAAATACATACCTAAAACACACACACACATACACACACATACACATACATGCATACATACACATACAAACATACATACATACATACAGACGGGCTAACCTGAACCCTCTCTGCTTCCCTAGGGCATGTCGAGAGGGAGAGGGAGGAGAGGAGGAGAAGAGGAGGTGTAGAGAAGAAGGAGAGAGGGCAGGAGGGATGAAAGGGGAGGACGGTAGCTCAGTTTTGTGGTCTCTCTCTCTCTCTCTCTCTCTCTCTCTCTCTCTCTCTCTCTCTCTCTCTCTCTCTCCCTCTCTCTCTCTCTCTCTCTCTCTCTCTCTCTCTCTCTCTCTCTCTCTCTCTCTCTCTCTCTCTCTCTCTCTCTCTCTCTCTCTCTCTCTCTCTCTCTCCTCTCTCTCTCTCTCTCTCTCTCTCTCTCTCTCTAATATTTCATCGAGTGAGCAGCGAATAAACGTAAATGCAACTTCGTGATGTTCGTGTATGCTTCTCCTTCAAGTCCCTCTCCTCCCTCCCTCCTTCACTCATCTCCTAAATGGATACTGATACTTTGTCGAGGGAGGATATATGACGGTATAGCAGCATTAGGAATTCAGTATATATAGGTACTCTCCCTTGCCCTCCCCTTCCACACCTCGCAATGGCTTTATAGCAGTACCATCCCATATATCATCGTCTACAGAGGCAGTAAGAGAAATAACGCAATGTTCCCGTATAGCTCATTTACCTCTCCTCCTCCTCCTCCTCGTCCTCCCGTCCCTCTCCTCCCCATGAATAGCTAATATATCACCCGGAACACAGTAGATAAAATAAGAAGATATTCCTAAACGCTGCTGCTTCCCTCATCCCTTCCTTCCACCCTCCTTTGTTCCGCCTCTTAATGAGTATCCAGTATTTATCATATGAATACGCGAGGTAAGGAGAACGGATAGCGCCAGGGAATTCATATGCACCTCCCTGCCTATCACCCTCACTCTCTCGCGCCCCTCTTCATTCCCTGCTAAGTGCCTAATATTTTATCAAAGCTGCGCGGAGCGGAAGGAAATGGCATCAGGAATTTTGCATAACCTCCCTTCTCATCGCTCCTGCCTATTTTTTTTCCTTCGGGTCATGTACTTATATCTCATCCTCTTCTGTCCTTTCCTGTCTACTCCCGTCTCTTCTTCTGCTTCTGTCGTTTTCTATATAAATATCTTGCCAGGAATTTTGCATAACCTCCCTTTTCATCGCTCCTACCCTTTTTTCTCCTTTGGTTCATGTAATTCCACCCCCTCCTGTCCTGTCCTGTCCTGTCCTGTCCTGTCCTCTCTACAGCCGTCTCTTCTTCTGCTGCTGTCGTTTTCTATATAAATATCTTACCAGGAATTTTGCATAACCTCCCTTTTCATCGCTTCTGCCCTTTTTTCTCCTTTGGTTCATGTAATTCCACCCCCTCCTGTCCTGTCCTGTCCTGTCTACCGCCGTCTTTTCAGCTTGTCATTCTTTATATAAGTAACTGAACAGGAACTTTGCGTAACATCCCTTTTTGCATGACCTCCCTTCTCATCCCTCCAGCCTCTTATGTTCCTTGGGTTCATGTACTTCAATCCAATCCTATCCTGCCCTGTCCTATCTATTACCGCGTCTTATTCTGCTTCAGCCGTTCTCTTTATAAACAACTAATACGTAAAATTTCAACATGAATACGACAAGACAGAAACGGCAGCTAAAACGTCGCTTCCTCTCTCCATTTCCTCACTCCTTCCTGCTCTCGCGCTCTCTCTCTCTCTCTCTCTCTCTCTCTCTCTCTCTCTCTCTCTCTCTCTCTCTCGCTCTCTCCGCTCCCTCGTCTCAATATTAACCCGATATTTGAGACGTACACACAGAACGGAAAATAAAGTGGTATGGGAGTCAGTCATGTGTTCTTTTGCCGTTCCTCTCACTTTCAATCCCTCCTGCTCGTTCATCATCTCGCCATCTCCTTTCTCTCCTCTCTCTTTTCTATTCTCCATTCTACCTTTATTTCTCCTCTCCAGTCCCCTCGTTCCGTATCCCTTCGTTTTCTCTCCTCTCCTTTTCTTTTCCTCCCTTCTCTCGTTTATCATCCCACCCTCTCCTTTCTCTTCTCCTCTCTCTTTCCTCTTTTCCCTTCTACCTTTAATACCCCTCTCCAGTCCCTTCCTCCAGTATTCCCTTCGTTTTCTCTCCTCTCCTATCTCCTCCTTACCTTTCCTCCTCCTCCTCTCCTTTTCCTCCCTTCTCCTCTTTCCTCTACTCTTTCCTTCTTTCTTATACTTAAATCACCCAGTTATCTTTTCACCTCCTCCTCTCCCACACACAGGTCACTACTCTCTCCGCTGCTCTCCTTATATATCTTCCTCTCCCCTTGCTCTATTTTTTCTCTTCTTTTCTTCCCTTTACCTGATGTACTCCATAATGCTCTGTTCTGTCTAACTCTACTTTGTTCCACTACTTCATCTGGTCTTTTCTGTTCCGCTCCTTCTACAATGCCCTATTCTGCTGTGGTTAATTGTACTGATTTTCCTCCTTCTGTTCTGCCCTTTTCTGCAGTGCTCTATCCTACTCTCCTTTATGCAACTCTATATTTTACTGATTTTCTTTGTTCTGTTCTGCCCTTTTCTGCAATGCTCTATCCTACCTCTCACTTATGTCCCATATTTTACTCTGCAATACTCTATCCTACTCTGGTTAACTCTACTCTCCATTTTACTGATTTTCCTTGTTCTGCTCTGCCCTTCTCTGCAATGCTCTATCCTGATCTGATGTACTCTACTTGCCATGTTACTGATTCTCTTTGCTCTGTTTTCCTCTACTCTCTCCTTCCCTCCCTACCCTCTTAACACGGATACAAGAAGTCAATTACCACTGTTTACCGTAAGGGACGGAACAAGCTCCCAACACCAGCTGCGCCGCCCAACACAGTGTACCAAGATGTACCCTCGCTTCCCGGACCCTTCCTCTACTATGCAGCCTCTTACTGAAGGAAAAAAGCATCCTCCTCCAGGGTTTTGTGTGTTGGTTGAGTTGTTAGTGTTGGGACGAATCGTACTTACTCGGTTAGGAAGAGAGATGAAAGGCGTAATAATATATATAAAAAAAATGCTTGCGAGATATTGTTCCCGCTAGAAGAGACTCATGAAGTAGCCATAAAAGAAAGGTCAGATATAATTCCAGACGCCTTTGTGCTTCTTGAAACTGATGTAGAATTAGGTCTATCTCTCTCTCTCTCTCTCTCTCTCTCTCTCTCTCTCTCTCTCTCTCTCTCTCCTATCAGTAAATAAGCCAAATTGTGACATGTAATTTTACGTCATTCTCTGTCATTCTCCTCGCGTTGACAGCCATTGATTAGAGGCCGCGAGAAATCTGTTTTAGTCCACTGGCAACTCGGCGCGCGCACACACACGCACACGCACACACACACACACACACACACACACACACACACACACACACACACACACACACACACACACACACACACACACACAGGCACCCTCCCCCCTAAACACACAGACCACCCCACATACTCACGGCCATCAAAAGACCCATTCATGAAAGAGACGACAAATTCGACCCAAATTCACGGTAATTGACAACAATCAGGTGAATCAAACCTATATTTTTCAATCCCTCTTTTTACCCTTAATCCACGATCGGCAGTGGCCCACAAAAGTAGCTGTGATCTGCAGTACCGCCAGGCTTGTCATCGTGATCTGGTGCCGACAAAAAGGCTCTTATGACCTGCAGTACCCCCAAACTCACCGTTGCAAGATTATCGCACTCAGAGCCACGTATTCACCGGTTTCTGAGCCATAGCTACTGCCAAAAAACACCAATAATTAACCATTTTAACGATAACTATATATGAAGGCAATTATTGGGGTCGAGGAGGCAGTTTTTGGATCGGTAATCGGCAAACGTGGGAGGCTGAGTACGATAATCTAGCAACGTTGCCCAAACTTGATTTATAGCGCCACTAAACAGATCCCACGTTGACAGCAGGGCTACAAGCAACCATCCGTGACGAAGACCAATTAACTAACTAACGGGGAGAATACGCAAGAGGGCGCGTCGCTTCACTCACTCTCAGCCTTCACGACACCAAACATGTTTTATTGAAAGTACCTTGAACAAGTCCCCACGAGGTGCAGTGCTCAGAGCAAGACCCGCCGCTGACCCGAAATAAATCCCTGAAGAGAGCAGCGCCCCTAAAATGGCTTCTGTAAAGTATGGTGCCGCCGAATATTGATTTTATTTGTAGGATTTTGCAAGAGAAGATGGCGCCACTATAAAAACTTGCCTGCGCCATGAGGGTCTGGGGCCGAATACCATCCAGGCCCCTCAAGCAAGCCTACCGGCGTAATAGGCGGAGACGTAAAATAAATAAATAAATAAATAAAAATCACTACCGCTCAGAGAGTTCCCGTGAGGTACAGTAACCCATAATTCAGTCCCTCCTCCCCGCAGCCTCCCATTCGTTCACCCTCACACAGCGGCCGTCGAGCCCCAGCAGTGACGGTTGAGTAACGCGTCGCCGCTTGGCAGGTGGCGGGGACACATCTGGATGACGAGCCGCCTTGTAACACAATGGGCGAGAGAGAGAGAGAGAGAGAGAGAAGAGAGAGAGAGAGAGAGAGAGAGAGAGAGAGAGAGAGAGAGAGAGAGAGAGAGAGAGAGAGAGAGAGAGAATGAGATGAGAGGAGTATGAGAGAGAGGAGGAGGAGGAGTTTCTCGTACATAATACATAAATGGAAGGGAGGAGACTGGAGATGAAAATGAGGTGGAGGAACATCATGGATCAGGGAGAAGATAGAAAGGGCGAAACTATGATGGAGATGAAACAGGAGGAAGAAAAACTCGAACAATGGCTGACAGGGAGGAAGGGAGGGAGGGAGGGAGGTGGATGGAGCAAGAGGCAAGCTTATGCAGGGACGAATACCAAGCTGCGCGTTGCCTCGGTGCCCTTTTCCGTCTCTTTGACCTTTAAGCTTGACGTAGTTTTTTTTTGACAGTAAAGGAGATAGACCGAGACTGAACACAAAATATGAGATGCCTGCAACAAACGGACCAAAGAAACAGAAATTGAGATAGACCAAAGAAACAAAAATTGAGATAGACCAAAGAAACAAAAATTGAGATAGACCAAAGAAACAAGGGAGTGAGTGAGAAAAGACCAAGAAAAAAACGAAACTTCACGAATAAAATAAAACATGATATTCGGTTAATCATATTTTACCTTCCCTCGTTCTCCCAATTTTCTTTTTTTTACGGTAAGGGAGGCAGCTCAAGGGCAAAACAAAGACGACAACAACAACAAAAAAAGTAGACAGACCAAGGACTAGCCAAACAAAACAAAACAAAAAACTAAGGACAAAGAAAGACACTAAAGGCTAAACAGTAAAGTAAACAGACAAGTAGGCAGACCAAAGACTAAACAAACAAAAAAGGACAAAAAAGACACTAAAGATTAAACACAAAAGGAGATCGACCAAATACACATAAAAGTAGACAGACCCAGGACTAAAAAGGAGACGACACACATTGAGGACTAAAAAAACGTTAAGACAAAAACGTTAATACCCTGCCCAACGTTGCCAGATTATCGTACTCGGAACATCATATCTACCGGTTTCTGCCCCATAGATATTGCCTAGAAACAGCAATAATTGACCATTCTAACGTTAACTATATACAAAGCCAGTTATTTAGGTCAAGGAGACGGTTTTAGGGTTGGAAATCGGCAAATATCCTGAGCACGACCATCTGGCAACGTTAGTACCCTGCCGCTCCCATAAAGAACGTTGTCTATGAACCTAGGCCGAGGGTATGCGGGTGAGATCGCTCGCTACCCTGAAGACTACGTAGGGGAATGAAAAACAGGTAACAGGGAAAATCACGAGGAAAAAATACCTTCACATACTTACAACGGAACAAAATGATGACATACTAGAAAATGATATCCCGAACTACTATTTTTTTCGGGAAACAAATAAAAAGGATTTGTTTGTGGTAGTGATGAAGGTGATGATTACAAAGATGGCGATGATGATGATGATGATACCAGCAACATCTTTCCCTGGCCACGATAAACAAGGTGAGAGATGATCATTAGATGCCACGTGTACGATAATCCTCCTCCTCCTCCTCCTCCTCCTCTTCCTCTTCCTTTTCCTCCTCCTCCTCCTCCTCTTCCTCCTCCATTCGGTCACTAACAGCAAACTCTGCAGTATTACACAAGGGCATCAAATCAAGGCATTTCCCAAAGCAAACACAAACTCAGTCACGATTCGTTAACCTCTCGCTCTCCCTCTCCCTCTCCCTCTCCCTCTCTCTCTCTCTCTCTCTCTCTCTCTCTCTCTCTCCCGTGCCCAGTCCGGAGACATCGTACTTAAAGAGAAGAATCCAATTTGTGTCTAAAATGCAAATGGGTTCCTCCTTGGACGTGTGAGCGAGGCTGTTCACGGAGGAGTTAGTGTTCGCTGCCCAGGTGTTCATGCTGCCTCGACGCTAGGGAAGAGAGGAGGAGGAGGAGGAGGAGGAGGAGGAGGAGGAGGTAAGAGATGGGAGTGGAATAGCAAGCGGTGATGAAAGCAAGAGAGAGATGGAAGAAAACGAGATAAAAAAAGGAAAGTAGGTGGTGGAAGAGGAAGGGAAGATAGAGAGGAGAGAGTGAAGAGAGATACAGGAAGGGAGGGAGATGAGGGAAGGCAGGCACGGTAGGAAAGCAAGAGAGAGATGGAAGAAAACGAGATAAAAAAAGGAAAGGAGGTGGTGGAAGAGGAAGGGAAGATAGAGAGGAGAGAGTGAAGAGAGATACAGGAAGGGAGATGAGGAAGGCAGGCACGGTAGGAAAGCAAGAGAGAGATGGAAGAAAACGAGATAAAAAAAGGAAAGGAGGTGGTGGAAGAGGAAGGGAAGATAGAGAGGAGAGAGTGAAGAGAGATACAGGAAGGGAGGGAGGTGAGGGAAGGAAGGCACAGTAGGAAAGCAAGAGAGAGATGAAAGAAAACGAGATAAAAAAAGGAAAGGAGGTGGTGGAAGAGGAAGGGAAGATAGAGAGGAGAGAATGAAGAGAGATACAGGAAGGGAGGGAGGGGAGGGAAGGCAGGCACGGTAGGAAAGCAAGAGAGAGATGAAAGAAAACGAGATAAAAAAAGGAAAGGAGGTGGTGGAAGAGGAAGGGAAGATAGAGAGGAGAGAGTGAAGAGAGATACAGGAAGGGAGGGAGGTGAGGGAAGGCAGGCACAGTGGAGTAGAGGAAGATTGTGGTCAGGTGAAGAAAGGAGGCGAAAAGGTATAGTGTAGAAGGGGGTGGAAAAAGTGAAGGAGGAGGAGGAGGAGGAGGTGGAGGTGGTGGACTGGTGAGAGTGAGGTCGTACGGTGGTGGAAGAGAATATGAGAGGAAAGGTGGAAGTGGCTGTTCTGTGAAGGGTGGAAGGTGTGGAGGAGCCAAGAGAAGTAAAGGAAAATTGAGTTGAAAGAAGATGAAAGGAAGAAAATATAGAAAAAAAGGAGAAAGAAAAGCAGAAACAGGAAAGATGAATAACAGAAGGAAACGGTGATTGAGGAAAGAAGAAAAAGGAAGAGTAAGGAACAAAAATAAAGTAAAGGAAAATCGAGTAGAAAGAAGGAGATGAAAGGAGGAAAACACAGAAAAAAGAAGAAAGGGAGAAACAGGAAAGATGAATAACAGAAGGAAACGGGGATTAAGGAAAGAAGAAAAAGGAAGAATAAGGAACAAAAATAAAGTAAAGGAAAATCGAGTTGAAAGAAGATGAAAGGAGGAAAATACAGAAAAAAGGAGAAAGGCAGAAACAGGAAAGATAAATAACAGAAGAAAACGGGGATTGAGGAAAGAAGAAAAAGGAAGAGTAAGGAATAGAAATAAAGTAAAGGAAAATCGAGTAGAAAGAAGGAGATGAAAGGAAGAAAACACAGAAAAGAGAAGAAAGGGAGAAACAGGAAAGATAAATAACAGAAGGAAACGGTGATTGAGGGAAAAAGAAAAAGGGAAGAGTAGAGGAAGAGAGAGAGAGAGAGAGAGAGAGAGAGAGAGAGAGAGAGAGAGAGAGAGAGAGAGAGAGAGAGAGAGAGAGAGAGAGAGAGAGAGAGAGAGAGACAGAGAGAGAGAGAGAGAGAGAGAGAGAGAGAGAGAGAGAGAGAGAGAGAGAGAGAGAGAGAGAGAGAGAGAGAGAGAGAGAGAGAGAGAGAGAGAGAGAGAGAGAGAGAGAGAGAGAGAGAGAGAGAGAGAGAGAGAGAGAGAGAGAGAGAGGATAATGCATCGGAGCAAATAAAAGGAAAATTAAGTAAAATAGAAGGTTTAGCGGAGAGGAAAGACTGGAGGCAAGAGGCGGAAAACCGTTGAGAGAAGTGCACACGAGTGGAGGAAACAAGAGGAGGAAGAGGAGGAGGAGGAGGAGGAGGAGGAGGAGGAGGAGGAGGAGGAGGAGGAGGAAAAAGGAATAAAGCAAAGAGGACATGCAAGGGTTAAAGGAAGAAAAGAAAGCGAGGAAGGAGAAACGAAAAAAATAAAAAGTAGGTGAAGAGGAAGATGAAGGCGATAAGGAAGAGGGGAGGAGGATGTAGAACCGGGAGGAAGGAGAAGACATGGAGGAGGAGGAGGAGGAGGAGGAAAAGAAGGGGGAGAAGGAGGAAAAGGGAGAAGAGGGGGAAGAGGGAGTAGAAGAGGAGGAGGAGGAAGAGGAAGAGGAGGAGGGGGAAGAGGAGGAATAGGAGAAGGAACACAAAAAAACACAGAGCAAGAACAAATAACAGCAGAGGAGGAAGAGGAGGAAGAGAAGGAGAAGGAAGAAGAAGAGAAGGGGGAAGAGGAGGAAGAGGAGGAGGAGGAGGAGGAGGAGGAGGAGGCAGATGAAGAAAATGAACGAAAACCGATAAGGGTGAACGGGCATGCGCGGTTGCCTCCCAGCCTGACTACCTGCACGCACGCACGAACACACACACACACACACACTTAACACGAAAGAAGAAAAGAGAGAGAGAGAGAGAGAGAATACAGGTGAACCAAAAGGGTGAAGGAACTCCCTCTCTCTCTCTCTCTCTCTCTCTCTCTCTCTCTCTCTCTCATGGGTGTGGCCCCCTCCTCCAGCACCCCAACTTTGCCTCCTCCTCCTTCTCCTCCCCCTCCATCTCCTCTTCCTCTTCCTCTTCCTCCTCTTCCTGTTGGGCTTTTGTCACCCTTCCCCTGGGCAGCCGAGTCCGCCCTTCACCTCGCTCTACCTCGCTCTAAAAGTGAAAATAGAAATGTAACTGAGAGCATGTTGCAACGCTCCCTGGCACTGTCTTATTGATCTCTCTCTCTCTCTCTCTCTCTCTCTCTCTCTCTCTCGTTCTCCCTCTCTCTCTGAGCGCGCACACACACACACACACACACACACACACACACACACACCGGTAAAACAGCACCACCACCTCTTTCTAGCACCACCATCACCACCACCACCACCACCACCATCACCACCACCACCACCATCACCACCATCACCATATGACAGCCTCTCATTATTACTCATTATCATCACCATTAAGACTCTCATTGTCACGGTCCTTTTCACCACCATCATCACTCACCATCACCACCACCACCATCCCCGACACCACCACCTCACCATAGTACATTCAACACCAAAACCACATCACCAGAACCACCATATGCTAGTACATCCCTTTCTACCTCATCTCAACCACATCAACATCACCATCCTTCCACCTTCACTATCAATATCACATCACCACAGTTTTTTTTCTAAGTCATCCACCTCCTCTATGCCACAAAGTCCACCACAGCAATATAACCACGACCACACCGCTTCCACCTCGTCTGCCACATATCTACATCACCTCCATTCCTATAACATCACTACCACCACCACCACCACCCACCTATACCGTCACCACTAACCATATATCTGAATCCTTCCCTTGAGATAAATGCTTCCACCACCTACCACAGTTAACACCATCATCACCACCTCCACCACCACCACCACCACACATCTATACCGTCACCACTAACCATATATCTGACTCCTTCCCTTGAGATAAATGCTTCCACCACCTCACCACAACCACTTATACTACCACAATTATCACCATCACGACCACATCCCTATACCATCACTTTCAACGTCAGTATCATCCCAACATTCATCACTACGCCATCACCGTTTCACCACAACACAATCACCACCAAAATCACATCACCACGGCTACCATATGCCCACCACATCTCTTTCTACCCCACCTCAAC